>NW_015664312.1:246297-308796 GCF_001515625.1 Sinocyclocheilus rhinocerous | reverse complement strand
ACATACATACATACATACATACATATATATATATATATATATATATATATATATAATTTTTTTAATAGCACCATTAAGGTTAAACAGCATCTTACGTTGCAGCAGCATCTCTACATTATCATGCTGAATTATTTCAGAGATGTAAACTTACATAAACTGACACTGAATTTTTATTGACTGTTTTATCTCGAGACCTTGAATTTTATAGTTTGATAATGAAAGTGGAATTGTCTATATTGTTTTCAGAAAGAACGCAATAAAACATGGTAATAACTTGACTGAGCTCTGCGAAAGACATCCAGGTCAGCTCTGCGTAACTTCAAAGTTTTCAAGACTTTCTTAGTATTCTTTCACCTACACTTTATTTCTGCCCATTACATGACAATCGTAATGGACAACTTGCTCAAATGTCCTTTGATAATTAAAAAAAAAATTATTTACTTAACCACTTTTGAGTCATAAAGATTGCATGGAAAAGTGGAGTTTGCTCATTGTGAAGTTCATTGTGCTTCTCCAAATGCCAGGTATGAACTGAGTGTAGTTCCCCACAGGGTCCTCTAGGTGGTGCTTGTAATCCAGTTGCTTCTATGGAACTTTGAGCAGATGGCTGTATTACAGGGGTGGGCAAACTTGGCCCTTCCAGGCCACTTTCCTTCAGAGTTTAGCTCCAACCCTAATCAAACACACCTGAACCAGCTAATCATTGTCTTCGAGACTACTAGAAGGCTACAGGCAGGTGAGTTTTATCAGGGTTGGATCAAATCTCTGCATGAAAGTGGCCTGGAAGGGCCAAGTTTGCCCATCACTGCTGTATTAGAAGTACTATAAGACAGGACACACATTGCAGTTGTACACTCAGAGACATCTTGGAGGGATGAAATTGGGTGCATTTAGGTGAAGTAGGACAATTCAATAGAGTGAACTGCAAATGTTGATATCAAAGGTAACATGACAGTTCCTGACCTGTAATGGCATGTTAGACATGTGACAGTCCTAATGTGGACTTTTTATTTTCCAAGAGTCGGGAACTATTCACTTTATGTCCATCAAGCAAATGTGTAATTCGTACTTTCCCCAAAGAGAAAAGGAGAGAGAAGCACTCAAATCCGTGACCTCAAACAGATGCTTGATGTATAGGCTCCACAATAATAATGTGTAGCGCAATAAGGCTGCACTCCAGCAATCTCAATGAGATCATCAGTCAGTGTTCCTCAAACAGACTACGGAATTTAGTTTTCATGAACTCCAAGCTTTAGCCAAACCCAGCTTGCTGCGCTTCATATAAATAGACTTCTCCATCTCTACCTTAAGAAGCTCAAAATCCGATGGCATTCCAAGCATTGATCTTTCATCAGACAGGAATATCTGCCAAGGAACCCAAGGAACCATGTGTTTACCTCAGCGCTGAGTTTGTCTTATTATCTTATTGACTGCTTTATACACACACATCCCAGCCCAGCTGTTGTTCAGTAAAGGGAAATCTCCTTATGCAGTTTTCTCATCAATTTTGTTTACTTTATGCTCAAATGCACCTTTCTCTGAAAGGCCACGGTGTGTGGGTACGCTTGTCTACATGTGCATACGTCTACCCATCTTTCTGTGTGTGTACATGTGTATGTGTGCATGGGGGTGGTGGGGTTTGACAGCATTCCTTGCTTGATGCATGTCTGTCTCCATATACCCCTCCCTTGTGTAGCCTGCTTCCCCCGCCTGGTTGTTGCTCCAGGTTCTCATGGGACGGTAATCTACAACAAAGGCTTCCCAGCCCACACACTAGGCAGGGTAATGCTCCCATGTAAGCTCTCCTCTGAGCAATGTGCTCTTAGCACAGCACATTAGCACATGCTTTTTCAAGAATAGTGCACTTAGCTACCTACCTCAGGTAATACATGCACATGTGTACAGTTTGTTATTTTGGTAAAAAAGCACCTGGCTAAATCTATCATGTAGAATGAATGAAAGTTAGCAGAAAGCGTAAGCTCCTGGCTAAGTCTATTACGTAATATAAAGGGGAGTTAGCAGTTAGCACAAGCACCTGGCTAAATCTGTTATGTAGGATAAACGTAAGCTACCCACTAGCGCATGGCTATGCTACATTTTGTAGCTGTCCAACAAACTTTCCCTTTTTTCTGTCTGAGAAGTTGAGCACTCCGTGCCTGATTTTGTTTATCTTTTTCCCCCTTTACATCCCCCTTTCCTATGTCTTCCTCCCGGCTGGAAGTTTTTGTTGATGTGAGGAGATATAATGATTCTCCACTTTCCACCACAGTGCACAGCAGCAATTCTTTAAGACCATCAGTTTTCACTCAACAGAACGATTATCGCCAAATCTGTCTGTTTTCAAGTGTGTGCCTGCACAAAGTGCAGAAGCGTTTGTCTTTGTTATCATTCCCCCACAAAGATTGTTCTGTTTTTTTAAGCCTCCGCCCATATGAGCCCTATATATAGATCGCCACCTCTTATGACAGTCCCACAAGTCTTTTTTCCCCATTTCTTGAGGATGGGAGGTAATGTGTTGCATAAGATGGCTAGCCAGTGTTGAGGGAAAGGGCTCCTGTTCTGGTAGAGGCCGAGCGGAGAGGTCAGATCCTGTTAAGACTATTTGAACCCCCACACTGCTGTCAGAATCTCACATGCATGCTATTCCTTGTGCTTCACTTAGTTCATTTCTATGAAACGTTCAAATTTGATGTTTTTTGCAGTGCTTTTCCTCTGAAAAAAAGAAAATGAATGGAAAAATTAATGAATATACTCACCACACGTCATTCTAAACCACTGATTTTCTTTCTTCCATGGAAAACAAAAGCAGAATGTTTATAGAATGTCCAAGCAGCTCTTTTCCATACAATAAAAATGGATGCTGATTCACACTTCCAAAGAAAATAAAAACACACTATAAAAGTTTGAGCATATTTCAACACGACTCTTGTATAATTGTAGTACAAGATTTTTAATGTTTTTTACAACTGTTACCATCAAATGAATGTTGTTTTGTCAAAATTTTGAATGACTATTATCGAAACATCTGTCCCCTAATGTAATACATTACATTGTTTTATTCATCCTATTAGATGCGCTTTAAAACACTGTCAGTGCTACAATGATCAGTCATGTTCTGAATATCTTAAACAAATGAGTGAAAATGGAAGTGCTGAGTTTGACTGCTTGCACAGCTTTTGCTTTTTCAGTTCCTGATTCTTTTAAGTGGTTGCACAATAGTTTCAATGAAGAACAAATATATATTGTGAATGAATATGTTTGCAGTCCTTGGTCAAGATAGTTCTCCAATCTCTAAATCAAATCAGACATACAAACTGTATGATATGCTCTACATGACACATCTTTTCAACAGCCCTAGGTAGAATATAAATTTTTTTTTTTGCATTTTATAAACCGAATATGGATGGAAAATGTGGTAAAACATGTCAAAGAAAGTGGAGATTACTACACTCTGATTGGTAGCTGAAACCATAATCAATTTAGCTAAATATATTTAATAAACAAATGCAAGGTACGTTTCAATTCTGTGGTTGCTGATTCTGTGTGGTCCTGCTCAATGAATTCACATTCACCTTGATTCAACTTTAAAAGCCTCCAAGATAACATTTATTTACCACAGATTTTTGTTGTAACTGCTTTCTTTAGAATGGTTTGACAAGTTTACTTGTGCTACAAGTTTACCTTAAAGAGATAGTTCACCCAAAATTGAAAACTTCATTATCTTTTTTTCACCCTTAAGTTGTTCCAAACCTGTATGAGTTTCTTTCTTCTGTTGAACACAAACAATGATATTTTGAATAATGTTGGTAACAACTGACGGTAGTCATTGGCTTCCATTTTGACTGCTTGCACAGCTTTTGCTTTTTCAGTTCCTGATTCTTTTAAGTGGTTGCACAATAGTTTCAATGAAGAACAAATGGCACATGTGAACAGACCCTACAGCATTTTGTGAATGGGGCTGGGGATGAGAAACTGTAGGAACTGCTGGAGAAGTTGTTTGGCTGCTCTTGCACACACAGGTAGCCTTTGATTGGATGACTGAAGAAGTATCTGGCCTTAGCCAAAGAAAGGTTGAACTGTTGCTGTGAGTGTTTATGTGTGTTGTCAGTCTTACGGACTCACGCTCAAACCATCATGGGAAATGCTTCTTTTGTACCTTCACCCACCAGGCTCAGAGGTTTTAAAAAGAGACCACTGTGCATTTTCACTGCTACAGATTCTGTACATGAAAAAAATTTGAAAGAGGAAGTTAGTTTTTATGCTTCCTCTGTCTGACCACATGCATGAGAAGGGTTAATTCACAAACACACTTCCATGCAATGCTCAGACCATTTGCTTTCATACCATCATGATTTGTCTGCCTACAGTGAACTTGAAAACTTCATTATCTTTTTTTCACCCTTAAGTTGTTCCAAACCTGTATGAGTTTCTTTCTTCTGTTGAACACAAACAATGATATTTTGAATAATGTTGGTAACAACTGACGGTAGTCATTGGCTTCCATAGTATGGAAAAATACTAAGGAAGTCAATGGCTACCGTAAACTGTTTGGTTACCAACATTCTTCAAAATATCATATTTTGTGCTCCACAGAACTCATGCAAGTTTGAAATGACATGATGGTGAGTAAATGATGACAAAATTGTCATTTTTTGGGGTGAACTCTGTAATACACATCTCACTTAATTCTCACTCACTGTATTATTTGCAACTTACTCAGGTATTTGTAATTTGCATTATTTGACAAGAGTCTTAAAAATAAGTATAACTTGTATTCATGCAACATTACTTGACTGCACATTAAAATCAATAACTCTTGAATCACAGAATGTGTCACTTACTGGCCCTTCAAAAACAAGGATTTAAAAATGGATTTAATATTAATAACATTTAAAGTTTTGGTTCCAAGTAATTGTATTACCTCAGTAGATTAGAGAGGTGGTTTCTGGGTGGTATTGTTTTGAAGTTTGATAAGACTGATCCAACAGGTCTGCCTTGACTGTCTGTGTTTAAAATCTTGCCGCTTTTTCTTAAGTAAGATTAGTGTGACAATGAAACACAAGCTCAGTTTCTCATATTAGTGTTTTGACAGTTACAGGGATGTGATAGGTTCACACTTTCAGGAATGTCTAGGTTTCACCTTTCAACTATGAATTTGTGTTATGACTGAAGTTACGATTGAAATGATGAAAGCTATGATGATTGTGTCAGAGATGGTCTATTGACCCTAAGTTATTCTGCAGAGTGACTGTAATGTGTGCCCACAGGCTTTCTGTGATAGCCCTAATGGAAAAAGCATTGAGCATTCTTTCAGTTTTCAGCCTGTGGCCTCCTTTTGTCATTTGTTGCAGTGACTATTTCAAAATTGCATGCATTTTATGCATTGCATCCCCATAAATTTATATGACAGCTTCGCGGGGTTGCTTGAGATGATCATTAAATTTTTCAAAAGGCTGAAAATTATAAATATGCATGCTTGAATTTGTTTAAAAAGGAAAATATGGTAACACTTTATTTTATTCTTATGCAATAGTAATAACAGTAAAAATGCCCTAACCAAACCCTAATCCTATTCTGTACGGTGTAATTACACCTTAAAATAAATTGTAACCATGAATATTCTATTCTAGTCTAGTCTAGTCTATATGTACCGCCAGTCATAAATTTAGAATTATTAAGATCTTTTTTAATGTTTTTAAAGAAGTCTTTTTGCTCACCAAGGCTGCATCTATTTAATCAAAAAGGGGGGGATGAAACCACAGAGCATGCTTCCTAACCCTAAGAGCGAGCACTGGATCTAGAGGGTGAGGGTGCAGAAAGGACCATGCCCGTCTGCAACCCCTCGACTAGATCCATCTGCGATCCCCGCGATCTCAATCGCCGCTCTGTCCTGGCAGCCATGGGACCAGAACCGCGAGGATCGCGAGCCTGTGAGCCCTCCTCAAAGAGCGCCAGGCAGGATGCGTTTTTATAGCTTCCTGGTCGCTACGTCACCCCGCTCCGTGACGTCTCACCACTCTACTGGACTGATTTCACATGTGCTTCAGTACGCGGTCATGCAGATGCGTTCTCAAAGAGTTTCCGATGCAGCTCGAGTTCCTGAAGGGGATCACAGATAACCAGAGCCGGACAGTAACTAAGTACATTTACTTGAGTATTGTATACTTGTAATGGAGTAATATTTGACCAGCAGTATCTGTACTTTCACTCAAGTAATGGAGTTGAGTACTTTGTCCGCCTCTGCAGATAACATGAAATCCTGATAGTTTGTAATGCAAATCAATGAGATCTTTATAACAGCATGGCAGACTACTTACATAAAATGAACAGGAATATCAGATGTCACTCTCTATCTCTCAACAATATGTCTTAGTAAGATGATTTAAATGCTTAAGCCGGGCTCACACTACAGGAGATTTAAGCCGATTTATCCTCGATTTTCCGCTCCTGAGAATCGGAGAAAAAATCTGCTCGAATACAAATCAGGACTGCCATAATTAACATCTAACTACTAAAAGGCCTTTTACTTGCTAAAAAAAAGGCATGTAGTAGATTGTGCACAATAGGTTTTTCAGCAAAGTTTTGATCATGTTGATAATTTAGAGGCCTTAGAAATTGTTTATCAAATATGATACAATAGGCTTTATATGGTTAAATGCATTTACACTATAATGACCATAATATATTTTATGTGTTTTTCTTTTCATAAGCCATTATTGCTAAAATTGTCCGTTGTTTTGGGAGGAGGTCGAGCACTGAATTGTGAATGTACAGCTCTGATACAATGGGACATACAATGGGAAAAAATGATGCCTACATAATAGAGGCCCAGCCAAGACATGTTACTATCCTGTGTTTTTGCTCGTTTTGTGACCTTGCCTTTTCCTTCCTGCTGAAACTTCTGAGCCTGAAAGAAAAGACATTTGCTTTGGTGTTTTTAAGATACTTGAGTTATGACACATCGTGCTTCTGCAAGCCAGGGACATGCTCTGCTGGGTACTTAAGGGTGTAGCTGTTTGTAGAGGGCTGATATGACGGCTGCAAATACAACAAAGACAAACTGATTTTCCCAAAGCATGCGCGAGACTTTCACTCAGACACATGCAGTGACATTTCCCATTGCAATAACATTGTCTCAGAGCTCCAAAAAGAAGAACAGAGCAGCAAGCAAAAAAAAAAAGGAAGGGGGGCAGAAAGAAGAGAGCAAAAAGACCCTTGTCCAGACGGCAAGCACATGCTCGTGTAACAGCAAAAAAAAAAGAGAAGTGTGCGAGAAAGAGAGAGCAAAAAGACCCTTGTCCAGACGGCAAGCACATGCTCGTGTAACAGGAGTCCTGAATTCCACAAGGCTTACTGATCTTTTACTTCCCATTAAGCAGGGTAGACGGAGTGTGTGTGTGTGAGAGAGAGAGAGAGTGGGTGGGTTTAGCGAGGATAAAGAGGGGGGCAGGCAAATCTGATCAAATATCAAGTGGGTGACTTCTACCGGCCTTCCCAAAGCCTTGGGAACATCTGATTGGATCTGATTTCCAGCAAAGACCCCTCTGATGTGGCGCGTCCTTGTGAAAAATGATGACCTGGGGAAATGAGCTGCTTTAGCTGCTCTCCTGACCTTACCTCCAGGAATGTTGCTCTGCAGCTCACATCCACGATGTGTCCCCATTGTTATTGTTTGTTTGTGTCTTGTGCCCTAGCTTTTGTCACTGACCACTTCCCCTTGTTCTTCTCTAATAACAGCTGCTGTTGAGCTATGAAGTCATAGGCTCTCGATAAAAGCTAGTTCTAATAGTCTGCCTAATGAGGTTTGAGTTTTTCATAGTAAGTAATCTAAAGTGCAGAAGCCATGAGACTCCATAGATGCACTAAAAAAAACACAATTGATCCATTGATATAATCCTTTTAGATGCATATATCAGCATTTTGATGATAGTCCGTGTCTCAATATTGATGTATTTGCTTTATAATTACATTACATTTTACATTACATTACTTTTTTTTTTCAGTGACAGGAACCAATGTTTCAAAAAGATAGATGTTGTAACCAGATTTTAAAAAATTACTCCAAAAAGTAAAATTCATTATTATATTATATTATATTTATTATATTATATTATATGATGAAAATGCCACAGATGTACCGTACATGTGCAGTTATGAATGATTATGCAAACAAATTATTTAATCATATTTTTGAATGGTTTTTTACCTTTAACCGCATAAACACATTTCATTACACCAAATACACAAAATAATGTTCTTTTTAGCAACATCACATTACCCCTTTAAGCATAAAAGAGTAATTTTAAGGATAAAATGTCACAAAACAAAACACAACACTAATAGTCTGAATCAGGGGTTCCTAAACTTTTTGTGAGCAGAACCCCTTAGATGTAAAATATTTATTTAAAGTGCTCTGTGATATTTTAAAGTAATATTTCAATAATTTAACAATGCATCAGTCATATTTATATATATATAGGTCTGCACAGCTTGAACAAAGAATTATATTTTTAATTTGTCATATATTATGATTGTTATTTGAACTGCAGTATGACATTTAATTTATTATGAATATTTATATCTCATATTGCTACTGCTGAGACATCCAGACACAAAGAACCAAGACTCTGCTAATGGAAGTAGTTACTTTTGAAAGGATAGTTCGCCTCAAAATGACAGTTGTCATCATTTACTCACCCTCATGTTTTTCCAAACCTGTATGATTTTTCTTTTTCTTTTTTTCTTTCTGTTGAACACAAAAGAAGATAATTTGAAGAATGTAACCAAACATTTGCTTGTAGCTATTGACTTCCATAGTATTTTTTTTTTCTGATTTTGTTACCAACATTCTTCAAAATATCACAATGTGTTAATATTTTGAATTACACATTGTATTGTATTGTATTGAGCTGGTTAACGGAAAAGGTACTGGAAATTTCCTTGGAGGTTTTTTTTCTCCCTTACAGTTTGGGTGAGATAACAGTGTAAGAAACTCAGGAAAAACTCCTAAAAGAAAATAAAGAGGATAAAAAATGATGAGCAGCGGCCTCAAAGACCGGATATCCCAGGTAATTTAAAACAAAAGACCTTGGGCAGACATCTCTGACAGTAAATCTTCCCAGCTATGAAGACGACAGCCCTGCTATGCGTTATGAACAACCCTGTAATTTAGCCCAGCCAGGCGCTAAGCTGAGAGACACAACCACTGTTTCATAGAGTAAAATCACGAGATGTGAAATATGCCACCTCCCACATTAAAGCTGGCAAGATTTTCTGGACTTTTCTTACAGGATACCATTTCACTAGTATGGAAACATTGATCAATGCAAATTCTTTCTTTCTACATGCATGCAAAGCAGCTGTGCACAAAGGATGTATACTCGGTTTCAAAAAAGATAGACACCATACAGTGGATTGGAAGAGAATGCAGGCTTCTCAAGATGCGTCTTTACAATTTTTTTTCATCATTGATTCATATATTTCATAATTACATAGAAAACAATTAAAACCAGCACAGACTGATGCAAGAACTGGCCCTGTGTGAACGGGCCCTAACACATTTAAACCAACCCTGCAGAATGACTTTTGCCTCAGTGTGCTGGAAAGGCATCTAAAGACAGTCTGCCCTGGGCTGAATCGGCATGCTTTGTGCACTAAGGCAGACCTCATTTCCTTCATTTGTACAGGGAGGTAGTCATCCCTAAAAACAAATCAAAGAACACAGTGCTCCTCTAGGAAATATGTAACTGAGAGAGTAATGAGCAACGCCTAATATGCCAAAAATGTGTGTCCAGGCCATCCGTGCCTGTTTTCCCCAACATGATTCACTCAAGCTGCTGAAGCCTGAATGTGTGAGGATTGTACATTCTTGTCACAAGAATAACCCTTGTGTGACCTGGTGCACTGGTCAGCCACTTTCACACCAGAGCTTACCTCCCATCTAACGGCCACCCAAACTTTGCTACGTATGGGAGAAATATGCAAGCATGAAGAGATTCAGAAATGGCCCAATCTTACCCAGCCGCTTGGAGATCGAGAACTTTGTATTCAGAACAGATAAGAATATATTTAAGTTTTAAAATACTGGAACCAAATGAATTTCGAGGGGTCATTGTCATGATGATCAGCGAGTGTCTTAAATTCTGTTGGTTGTGTACATGCACTGAAAAAAAAATGGTGTAGAAACCATTTTCACTTAGAACTTCATAGTAAAATTATTTTGAAGTAAACTGAAATTGTAATTTCTTGTAAAACGTACTCCAATAAGTTTAGGAACTACGAAAAGTAATTATTTACAGTGTGAATAAACAATCTAAATGCAATCGATCATTGTTTCTTGTGATGTTTTTAAGAGCTGTGTGCAATTAATTTTTGATTTGCTATTGTTGTCCTGTTGAAATCTATAAAATACATCCTTATTGTAGTCCATTTTGCAGTTTTTGCATGCCTTGGCCAAAAAATGAAGGGGTCTGGCTATTGGCCAACACACTTTAAGCCTTGGCACCTCGTGATTTAAAGTTATGCAGGGGTTTGAGACTGAATAAAATGAGAATGTTGATTTAGAGTGTTTCTTTAATAAGACCCTTCAGAAAGGTTGTTCTTTCATGTCTTTGACCCATGAACCTGACTGTGATGGGGTGGCCTGAACTGAGCTAAATGCAAGGACGCTTTAGTGCTGCCAAATGAATGGAGGGGAAAAAAAAAAAACTCATTCAGCCTATTGGAGATGTCACCGCAAAGAACTGCAGTAAATGTAAAAGAGGTCCACATTCCTTTAATTGTGCACTGGTAAAAAAAAATAAATAAATAAAATGGTTTCACTTTATTTTGATGGTGCCTTTAACACATTCTGTTGACTATAAGTAACGTTGCACCTATATGTCTACTAACTCTCATTAGAGTATTAGTAGAGTATTAGTAGACAGGGTTAGGTAAGTTGACATGTACTTGCAAAGTTACTTATAATCAGTAGAATGTCTGTTGCGAGACCATGACAATAAAGAGTTAACAGATATTAAGCAAACAGTCTACTAATACTCGGATGGGAGTTAGTAGACATGTAGGTGCAACATTACTTATTGTCAATAGAATGTTCAAAAGGGACCATCAAAAAAAAGTGTTACCTAAAAATAAAATAAATATTAACTATGAATTAGTTGCTTATTATTATTATTATTATTATTATTATTATATTAGTTAACATTATAAGTGAATATGTGTTTCCTAATCTGAAGTGTTACCATAATAACAATAATAATAATAATAATAATAATAACAACAAAATCAGAATGCATTATGATAATGAGAACTCAAGGGCAAGTGTGCTTAATTTTCACAAAAATAATGTCAAATGCATTATTATCTGTCTTTCTATGTCTTTCTGTGTTTTCTATCTTTCTTAAGAATGAATGAATGAATAATATATTTTTTAATCATTTTTTAAATAATTGTAGTAGGTTTTCGTTTGTTCCCTTAATTGTTTTTTTTTTTTTTCTCAAACCTAGCGGTTAAGGAAACCTCTGGTTAAAGAAATATTATCGAACCTAAAAGAACTGAGCACATGTATACCTGTCTGCCAATTGTACTGGAAACCAGTCTCGTTAAAATTCCCATCTAACCACTATTTCCATTTTTATTTTATCATTTCATTTTTTTTTTTCTCCTGCATCATTCTTCCCCCCAGAACAGTAAATATTTGCTAAAGAATTCAATAAGGCAGCCATTCCTCCGCCTTCATCAGCTTTGATACCAGAAAGCTTGATGGAGAAAGTTGAGACAGTGAGAGTTGTCTGTTTATTCAAACTCTACAGCACTGCTCTCCGTCAGTTGAATGGCACTTACAAGGAGAAATGCGTTCATGTTTATACTGTACTCATTTGCTAGAGCTGTGTGAAAGTAGCTGGCACTCTGCTGTCTGTCAGTGCGTCCTGTTACTGTGCCGTGCCCCTTGAGATTTTTTAATAGAACCTTGTTAATGTGTGAAAAGTTGCTTTGTTTATAAATGCCCCCCGAATTCAGACAGAGTTACTCATTGGAAAATGGCCCTGGACAGGCTGTGATGGATGCTGTGTTTGCTTCAGTGCCTTTTAAAGGGGAACTCTCTTTTCAAAGCAATCTGTAATCTTTCGCTCATGCCAGCGCTTTAGTGGGGAAGGAGGGAACTCACTAGGTTTCCTGTTGGCAGAGCAAACACATTCCTTCAGCTTTGATAAGCATGCATATGCTCTGCTGTCTTTCTAATCAGATATTTACACAGAAACATGATAGAGATCAATCTGTCTAAGCCTCTGACTAGATAGAGGGACTTTCTGTGCTGTCATTTAATACACGGCATGGTTACAGAACAACCAGGCAGCTTAGGGTCACTATTCAAATATTATGCAAATTATTCAAATATATAAAAATTACATTCCACATGGCGGGCAACAGCATGTTTAAGAATGAGGGGAAAGTTCTAACTGTTTCTTCTCAGCTGAGGGTATTTGTGGGTGGGGGAGTTAAACAGGCTGATCAGGTAGCTGTAAGCAGTGCTGTGAGAACCTCCCGACTGCACTGACAGCACAAGCATCAGCCAAACAGCTGCCTGGAAAGCTAATGTTAATGAAAGAGAATGTCAAAATTCTACAGTAAATGACTGTACAAACAACAACACTAATAATAATTATAAGCATTCAAATTTTTTATTTATATTACACAACAAAACAAAAAGTATAACTTTACACTTTTTTGTAGACATAAAAAAGGATTAATTGCATTTACAATTTGCAGTGCAATTCATATTTACCAGGACAATACATGTACCTTTATCATATTGTTATTATTATATAATAGTATTGTAAAATTTATGTTTTATAAGTATGAATGAATTACCTTATAATTGTATAATCATATAATTTTATGTTGTTTATTGTGTAGAGTCATGTGTGTTAGCTTAATAGTGTTTTTACTTGGGGTGGCTACACTGTACATCCTCTACATTCAGTATGAGTATTGCCCACACTCATTTTATCCTTTTATGATACATACAGTTGTGAATTGTAAATATACTGTCAAAAATGACAATGTAATGATAATGATTTAACTGTAAATTTAAAGGTATATTTTGTGCATTTTAGCTAAGAAGAATAACATAAAATATAATAACATAAAATATAACTGCACATGGTGGAGCATGCAGGGTCTTCTGGTAACATATTTTTAATGTTTTCACTGCAAATAATATGAAGTGTAATCCTTAAAAACATAATTTTAACTATATGTTTAATGTAATGTAAAAGTCAATTTTTTTTTCTTATTAAATACATTTTTTTGTTATTAGTTTTTTTGTATTAGTTACTTTTTACTATAAATTATTAAGGTCATTTATACATAAAATAATTTATTAATTCAACTTACACAGATAACAACAGAGTTTTAATTTTTGGAAGAATTTTTTTGTTTGTTTGTTGATTAGTTCATTGCATTTATTCAGTCATTTAGTCATCCAATCATTAAATTGTTGTTATTTATTAACTGTCATACAAAGCACCAAACGCTATAGATTCAGTATGGAAGAAAATGTACAGTTGTACAGCTATCATATAACGGTGTGAACTCAAATCAGTGATCAAAGTCTCAAGAAGTTGTAACTGATGGTTCTCAACTTAACAAAAAGCACATGCGGTGTTAAAATATTATAAAACTGTATATTTGAGAAGGAGAACTACAGTTACAGTTACAGTTATGGTTATCGTGGCTTAGGTCACATTAGATCGGTGGATCACTCCCTCAGGACATCCACTGTCTGCCTCAGGCTTTGTTGTGTCACTTCTGCTTCCCACTCGTTGGGGAATTTCCTGATAATCACTGGAAAAAAGAGTGTGCTATTTTCACTGGAGGAAGGGCGGAAAGGGGCTTATTTGTCAGGCTTTCACTGCATCCTGATGGGGATGTGGATGGTGACTGAGGCTGGGGGGAGATATACAGTATGTCTGAGAGCCAACACAGGAAATGCTCTAATTTTTGAGTCTAAGCAAAAACAGCTAATTTTGTTTCGTTTTTGAGCTGTACAAGATAACCTGCAGGCATCTGTCTAGGAGACTGACAGAATGAGAGAGATTGAAATAGAAAGATCACCCATTTAGTGCACACATGTAATTGGGAACGGCAGGCAAGATAAGTTTGTTTTAATCACAGCTAATTAGCTTTTACAACCAAGTGTCTATTTAGAGCTGTGGTAAGGTCAGTGGCTCTATAGTGTCTTATGCATGGAGAGGCCAGGAATGTGAATGAAGGGAAAATGGCATGCTGCTGGTCACCATGCTTGGGTCACTATAACTCAAAGAGATGATGATCTGCCACTGCCGACCACACTAGGCCCCCATGACCCCACCCAGAGAGACTCATCTTCACACAAACAGCGGCTTTGGATGATTTGACCCCAGTAGCCTTTATTTAGATTCTCGCAAGTAAACTTGAATTAAACTGGGGTGAATCTCATGAAACCTGTCAAAAACATATGTGGGTCATATTTCACATCCCCCCAAAAAAGGGAAATAATATGAAATATATTTTGCCCAGTGTAAGCCTGCTTCAAGAAATTGAGTATCTTTGATTATATTTATTATATATAATTCAATTATGTAGTATTTATGTATGCATGGGGTGGATGTACTTGTTGTACTGCCTTACGTCATACTGATTTCTACTGAAAAAAACTGTAATACAGTAATAAGATTAACTGATTTACCACTGAGAGTGATGGAAACATTTTGGAACATTAATGTTAACCATGTTAGCGATTTATTACTATAATGCAAATCTACACTGTAAAAAAAAAACAATGTACTGTATTAAAATGAAGGAATTTTCTGTATTTATTAATTTTTTTACAGGTGCTTTACCTGTATTTTGAATTTGTAGTTGTTTTACGGTTAATGGAAATGTCCTTAAATTAAAAATATGTATTTATTTATTTTTTGCAACGTAGGGAAGAAATGTGCTCCTTTTTTCTTTGTTTTGATTTTGGAGTGAGCTGTGATCTGGGCATGTTTTCATGAGACTGACCAACCCAGGAATATTTTATAGATTTTATTTATTTCATAGATCAGGCCTTAATTTATTCTCAATTTCTCATTATGTCTATGTTTATTAAAGACATTGTGATTTTTTGTCTTTTCTACACACACACATACGCTAACTATCTCTGTCCCTACGTTGGTCAATTACAGACACTGCTGTCTAAATATTTGGGGGAATAAAGATACACAGGTCTCCGAGAACCACCTCCACGTTCCTTCTCTCTTTAAACGCAATGGACGAAAAACCCCACACTGGTCCCATTTCAGTTTTTGGTCTGGGACTCTTGATTGAGAATCAGCTGTTCTGATAGGGTCACATGTTTGACATTAGAGTGACTTAACGTGGGATGGAATAACATGAAGCAACATGAAGAGCCTGTAGGAGTTCACATTCCATACAAAGCACAGGTAGATATTCATCCTCAGATGTGAATCATGCTTTATGTATATCCAGACAAATTTAAGAGTGCTGAACATCATAAATCAAAGACCCCCTCACTTACAATGATCTGTGTGGGAGATTAACCCACAGAGTTCTTCAAAGCAGATTGTTGCCTTTTTCCCTCCTGGGTGATCTTGGGGTCATAATGGCTATGATTTCAGTGATGTATCATAATAAATGTCTGCTTGGGATTATGATCTTTAGTCTTTCACAGCATTATGTGGCCATTGATTTTGATATTGGGAGCCATTAGTTCTTCCCAGATTGATATGAAGTTTGGGGTTGAGGTTTTTCCTGCGGTAATAAACAGATCATACCAGTTGGTTTTTGAAGCATAGTAGCTGGTTTGATGGTGGCCTACCAGCTCTAACCACTTTGACCAAGTTGGTCTTCCAGGCTAAATTCAGTCCCACTGATTAGCACTTGAGCTGATCAATCATCTAGACCAGCTAGTGGCGGTTGTGTTATAAAATCCTCAAGTCACATGACATGCAAGAACCAATAAGGTTTGATGTTACTGCTGTGCATCCGTATTTGATTTGGCTTTATGGTTGCTTCTCAAATGGAAAGCTGCATCCTAGTAACGATGCATATCTCTGCTGCCATATCATCAAGTGTCATCAAAAGCTCAATTTGAAAGATCTGTGGAAAGCAGTTTTTGGTTGCATCCTTCATTCTGCATATTCTGAAGGATGGATCAAGTGTATCCTTTATGTCAGGGGTGTCAAACTCAAGTCGTGGAGGGCCGGAGCTATGCAGAGTTTAGATTCAACCCTAATTAAACACACCTGATCCAACTAATCAAGTCCTTGAGGCTTATTTGAAAACTACATGGTTTGTGTGTTGGAGCAGGCTTGGAGCAAAAATATGCAAGGTTTTGACACCCCTGCTTTACATCCTCCAGTCACCCACAATTTGTACACATTCCAATTTACCGCAAAGAAATAGCAGAAAATGATTTGGCACTGGGCTCATCCAATTATATCATGTAATGCATATAACACCAGACAGGAACATTTTAAAGGCAGGGTAGGTGATTTGGTTCAAAAACATTTTATGCTGGTTGAAAGTTTCTTTACATCCCGATAGCAATCACTAAGTTAAGTGGTCTAAATGTATTTATATGTATTTATATCATCTGTGGAAGGCAAGAGACCATAAAATGTTCATCGAATCATATTCCTCGGTCCAAGGACTACGATAGGCTGTCCTACTTGCCTGTCAACATATGTGTATGCATACCTCTGCATACCCTGTTCGCACAGACATGATACGTCATCAGCGCTTTCCATCACGCTATTGCAGACCGAGCGAAAATGTAAGGCGATATTATTGTAATATTATGTGCTTTGTACTGTAATGTTTTCTCACTGGTGAATGAGACCGGTGCTTTCAAAGCTAGCTTGCTATTGCTAGCCTCTCTGAAATCGCCTACCCTCATTCTAGTGTTTAATGCTGAAGAGGACTTCAGGCTAGAAGCTTCAGAAGAACTGGTCTAGGAAGGATGATTTCTTTGGGTTTGAGAGTGAATAAACACATATCGGTCTGGGGTGTGTTTCCCAAAAGCAACTATGGTTGCAAGTTCCATCGTTACCAATAGAGTTCAATGGAATTTGTGACCATAATTAGCTAACAATGCTTTTAGGAAATACACCTGTTTAGTCTGATCACTTTAGAAAAACACTGTAGTACGGATTGCTTTTATGCTACCTTAATGTCCCTTTTGAAACTTCTGGTCCCCACTGACTTTCATTGCATGGGCAGAAAGAGCAGAAACATTTTTTAAATATCTTCTTCTGTGTTCTGCTGAAGCAAGAAAATCATTGTTTGGAATGGCTTGAGGGTGAGTAAATGTTGACTAAGTTTTCATTTTTGGAAGAATAATTTTTTTGTTGAATGGCCAACCAGACGAGTCAGAAACCATGTTGCCATCAGACATTTCTAGCAGGGAACAGAAGAGTACCTCTCAGTCATGTATGCCAGTTGATTTTTATACCACCCATGTAGCTGCCCAGGGCAGGAGGGTGCGACAGGAATGGTAGCATGCTTATTAGGGTTTGACTTTGCCCAGCCCATGGGGACAAAGACATCTACACAAATTTATCATCATGCATAATCTGATAACAGCACTATACTGCCCAACAGCAGCCACGACTGACCACAGACCTTGAAAATAGAGAATTAGAAACTGGACATGTTGTGCCATTAAGTTTTCCAGTAAGGCCACAAAGCTCCTGGAACCCATTCGGGTAATTAACTTTGAAGGTTTGTCCATGTTTCTTGAGACAGCAGAACTTCAAGAGTGAGCAAAGTAGAGTATGAACTTACTGAACTGCTTAATCACAGTGTGGTCAATGGCCTGCTATCCCCACCCCATTTTGGAACCTGCGACCCCTTTGATGGATGCCGGACAGGGTCCCTAATTACACCTAATGTGGGGTAATAGTCCCAAGAGGAGGACTGTCTTGCTTCAGTCGGGCTGCCAAACAAGTGAGATGGGGAAAAGTGGGTGGTGCACAGGGTGTGTGGTGGGTCCCACGTACCTGACCATCAAGGCAGCAATTAAGATGCTGATACGCACATTAACGAGTCTGGCTCCCACCAGCAGAAAGAAAACAAAGGGAGTGGTAGGGAAAAACCAGACATCCTCGTCTGTGTTTGCTCTATTTTCTTCATTCTCTCTCTTCCGTTCTGTCATTCATCAGCAGTGTAAGCTAAGGCAATGATCACTGTTACAGATGATGTTATGTTTGAACAAACCCCTAATACGGCAACTTTGAGGCATAACTTCCATTACAGTGATTGTGCTATGGATATATATGATACCTCAAATCATGCCGCTTGTTGAGGCGAGGTGTGCTATTACATTTCTATGTTGTGTGCTTAATATTTTTGTGATAAAAGTGAATTGAAGGGGCTACATGAGGAGCCTCAAGGAGCTAGAATAAGTTACAATTACTTCAGTTTATGCAACATTGAACACCTCCGTCCCATGCTCAAAATGACAGATGGCAAAACTTTAGTGCTTTTGTAGCTTCACATTTAGACTACTGCAATGCCTTCCTCACTTTCCCACCAAATGGACACTTTTCACATTTCCAGGGTTCTCAAAAGCAGAAATAGTCATAGTTGGTTGTATTA
This sequence comes from Sinocyclocheilus rhinocerous, assembly GCF_001515625.1. NCBI lineage: Eukaryota > Metazoa > Chordata > Actinopteri > Cypriniformes > Cyprinidae > Sinocyclocheilus > Sinocyclocheilus rhinocerous. The sequence continues at coordinate 290,154 of NW_015664312.1, read as the reverse complement.
AAATCAGCAGCGTTCATTTTTTTTTTTTTGTAATTTAAGATTAAGGTAATATTGCTAGATTTACAATGGTAATAACTGTGGAAAAGCACAATCACAATCTATTGAAAAGGGTCTATTAAAAAACATTGCAAGAGAACAATACGTACCAAACTCAGCAGCAAGACTGCACTTCCACCAAATCCTTATTGCACATCCTTGTAAAATGACCTTTACTGGTTCCCTATTTTTTCCCATATTCAATTAAAAAATATTCCTCTTGACATACAAAACTTTGGTAACACTTTCTCACTATTAACTAGTAGCTTATTAGCATGCATATTACTAGCATTCTGGCTGTTTATTAGTACTTATTAGGCACATATTAATGGCTTATTCTTTAGACAATATTCTAGATCCTTTAACCCTACCCAATACTCAACTCAACAACAACCTTACTATTAACTATAAGCAGCAAATTAGGAATTTATTCAGGTAAAACTCTTAGTTAATAGTAAATATGTGTTCCCTAATCTAAAGTGTTACCAAATCGTTAATGGTCTTGCTCCTATCTATCAGTCAGAGTTACTTTACACACATTGCTAAGGTCATCCATGGGAGACAGGTTGCTTCTGTGTTTTGCCCTCAAGTCCTCAATACATTAGCAACTGCATAGCAACACCTTTAGAATAAATCTGTAGCTTTATAGTTATTATATATAAGTGATTAGAGAATAACTATATAAGTTATTAGAGAATAACTCTAATAACTTTAGAAGAACACTGTAGCATGGAGGTGAAGTTTGCATGGATAAGCACCACTCACATTTTTTTTAAGACTGAGTAGACTCTCATTTTTCCCAAACATGTAAAAATCTAGATCTTTCTGCATTCATATCACCAGCAAGTTCCACTGTTGCCCAATAATTTCTTTAATACTTATGACATGTTTTTACTGAAGATCTCTAAATGTCTTTGTCTTTTTCTTTTTACTTACTGTCCCTCATCCACTCCTGCCACCCATGCTGACAGCTGCTCACTTGGCAAGTGCCTTGGCATGTGATAATTAGTGTAAAGGTGGTAGAGGGCAGCAAGAGGGGGGTAAAACAAACCTGTGTGTGTGTGTGTGTGTGTGTGTGTGTGTGTGTGTACTTGTGTGGAATACATTTGTTTCATTAGTCAGTTTGTTACAATACAATTTGTATTAGTCTGTATTAGTCCAGTATAAACTGTAACAGTTTTCTAAACACCACTGTTGAACTGGCCCAAGTGTAAAATTCACATATTGATTAACCTCTCCATACAGCTGCCGGTGGGATAATTAAAGCCAAAATAATCCAAGTAAACACCCCACCCATCATCTAAATATGGGCATAAGGAAAAACATCAAAGAGGAAGCTTGTGACAGATTCTTTGATGTGTAAATCATTCATTTTTAAGACCTCAGTCTATCTTCATAGAGCAATCTGGTTATGATGGAAAAAGGAAATGTATCATAAAGTTGAGGCAGTAAAGTCCTGAATAAAGATAATAAGCACAGTGGCATTTCAATGTGCTCTAGTGAATGAATGAGTTGAATGGACTTTCTTCTGAGCTTTCTGATTGGCTAGCTGTCTAAGTGGAGGTAACTGAATTGTTTGGATGTTGCAGCCATAAAGCTTGTTGTTATCTTAGTCAGTGAATGAGGGCAATTGAAAGACGATCAGGAACAACTAAGAATTCATTGAGCATATTTTTTGTCAAGTGTATCTTGTTTAGATTCCAGTCATTATCAATATGGTTTTGAACTTGCTAGCTCTTCAGTGCTATTATGGCCCTTTCTGTGCACATCTGTGTGCAAAAGCCTCATTTATTGTTTAGAGCCATTCAGCCCATAATTTAAAGTAAATATCTTTATATCTGAGCCCTGTGATAGACTGGATATTCACCCAGAGTGTTTCCCTGCCCACAGCCCGAAAATCTGGGATAGGCTCCAGCATCCCTGCGACCCAGAATAGGACAAGCCATTTGGAAAATGAAAGGAGGGATCTTCATATCTGTCTATATATTTTCCTAAATTCCTGCTTGGGATAAGTGTTCGAGAAAAACATGATTGCTTGCAGACTCTCGTATAGTTTTGCTAGCTCACATTGTTCGACGCTCATACTGCCAACATTCAAAAGCTGAGAGCTGAAAGTAAGGGAAGTTTGCTAACTTGGACATGTTTCCCCTTTTCCCATTTAAAATATGACCTCTTGCCCTACACACTCTCCTAAGCCAGAACAGGGGGCTGATTTGGGAGGCCTGACTGTCAATCTATTTAGCTTTTTCCTGAGCGGACTTCAGTCAAACCTCCTTTGAACCCCCTCCTCAATGGCCACAGTGCCAGCTGATTACCTTCCTTTAGCTATGTAAATCACTCCCACAAGCTCAACGCCACCACAATGGCTCTTTTTAGTGTGGTAGCTCCCTGGCCTGCAAAAGGGATTATGACTGTTTAAAAAAGCCAGTCATTTCAAATCAGGCCCATTATATAGCGCTTTACATAGCATTGCCGTTTGTTTGTTCCTGTCTGGAGGCCATTTTTGGCCTCTTTGTAAAACTCAGTGAAAACATCTGTTTGTCATCTATAAACACTTTTTACAGAATCATAACATGATCAAAAATTATGGTCAGTCCTTTCCATCATCCCTGGTGAAGCCACATGCAAGGTTTATTGGCTGATCATTGGAGGAGTTCAGCAACACACTGAATGTACAATACTTTGAGCATTGCTGCAAGACAACAATATTCACTGGTGTTGATTTTATTACCATAATTATTAAAAGTAAAGAGTGGTGTTATAGCTGGTAGGCTATAATGCTTTTTCTGTGTTTTTGGAAGTTAGCCAATATCATTACTTTGTTTTTTTACTATTACAAAGCATCATGATGGTACAAAGCATGGCGGTACATGAAAACTGCAACATGCATTTAAAATTTATTTAAGCCGAACCATATCATAGTATTGCTAACTAATAAAACTTATTGGAACAATACTACAAAAAAATGTCAATAGGAATCAATAGGTCACACAGTAGCTGCTGGAAACACCCCTTGTCAGAGCCATGCAGCCATGTTTGAACAGTGTTAACATGCGCTGAGAAACGTGAGTCAGCAATATTTAAGTCACTTTAGACTTCAGCTTAACTTTGCTATTAAAAGCATACATTCACAAAAGTAAACTCTGGTGTTTGATACAAAATGAATTTCATTGGATGAATATTCATTGGATAAAAAAAAAAGAGAAAGCCTATGCAGGGCAATTCTGGATAAGATAGTAACATCTGTCTCTAGAAATAATGTAAGACCTTCGTTCATCTTTGGAACACAAATTAAGATATTTTTGATGGAATCTGCGAGCTATCTGACCCTGCATAGACAACAATACAACTGAAATGTTCCCAAGTCCAGAAACGTAGCAAGGAGATCTGTAAAGTTATCCATGTGACATCAAGGGTTCAACCGTAATTTTATGAAGCAACGAGAATAGCGTGAACGTTTGGGCGGCGTTATGCAAATCTTCTCACATCGTGACGTAGACATGTGGGGTGTGTTAGAACGAGCCGTTTTAGGTAGGCGTGGCTGACTCTTAACTTTTATAAAGAATATCTCTTTGGATTTGAGACTTTAGTCTTTGCAACTTTACAGATCTTCTTTATGCACCAAGAGCTTGTAACACTCCAAAGAGAAAGGAAAAATTGAAATCGCATCATATGACCCCTTTAAGCAAAAAAATATAGTAACTTGCTCAACAAAAGGATCTGTTCAGCTTACAATGCTCTTCCACACTCACACACACAGAAATGTGCACACACACACACACACACACACACACACACTTCTAAACACAAAGCCATCAGCCACCTAGAAAGAAGTGGGATCCTTAACCAGCAAACAAGCTTGATCCTCTACTATGCAATGACCAATTCAAAGTAACACAGGCACAACACTGCCAGCCAACACTGGTTTCTAAATAATCAGGAGAACGGGCCCCACACTTTGGCGCGCTCCAAGACAAAGGGGGAAGGGGTGCGAGGCCCATGTGAGACAGCAAGGCAGCAGTAGCAGCGTGGCTCAGCATTAACGAGTGTTCACTGATTGAAAGCTCCAATTGTGGCCCATGCCTCGGCATGCTCCTCTGGCCGTACATTCATCGCCACTTCCTGGGGCCTTTGTGTATTACTGAGTTAGAGAGTGAAAGGGGAGGGGGAAAGGGCCACCCGACCCGGAACATTGGCACGACACGGTGGGCCCCCACAGGAGCGGCTCTACCATCTGCCGCAGTAATTCAGCCGCCCGCATGCCAGAGCAGCCACGCGGCCCACTTACGCAACACTACTCACCATGGGCCTCTCCACACAAAGCCCAGAAACAAACACCACAAGCCAGCCTGGAATTTTCTCCTCACTGGGGCCCTTTTTCTTTTCTGTAGCCCCTTTTGAACATTTGTGTTTGCCCCCTGCTCTCATCAGCTCAACCCATGATGCCACTGTGGCATCAGAGCTGAGTCCTTCTGGCAGCACAGAGCCTCACCTCTCCTCCCGCAAAGCAGAAGGCCTCTTATTCAAACACGATTTGAAGTGCAAGTAGTTGGCAAGTCACAAGGAGTCCAGGAGGACCAAGTCAGAAATGTTGCTCATTTCTTCCTCATTCAACTTTCCTGGTCCTTCCTACTTGTATTTGACCATATTCATAGTCATTCCCTACAGATGTCTCACAGATTACCAGCACTGTAGGAAAAGGATTCATTGTTTAACTTTAAGAGGACTGTTCAGAGCATCCATTACTGGGCACAGTTAGAACTCTTTGTTGCAATTGTTCAACATCACCTTTTTGAGTCGTTTGCCTTGAGCCTTGTTTTGACCTCCAATTTAATATGTCCATTTCTAATCATAATGCCCAGAAAATCTGTCTCTGGAGTTTAATTTTCTACATTCTTTACATTTGCTCCAATACCTACACCTTTTTGCTCTGTCATTGATATACCTTCATATACAAAATGCATCATGTAGAATTTAACTATATCACTCTTAGAGGTACAAAATGTCCCTCAAAAAGTAACCTCAAAAGGTTTTACTGTGTTCTCTTTAGAGGTGGATAAGATACAAAAGTGTAACTTTGTAGGGTACTGCCCTAGTGACAGCAGTGGTACCCCTACATCACAAGCAATGGCTATGTTCACACAACAGCAGAATGTGGTTGTCTGTTTCCTGTTTTAGAGTGCCAAATGTTGTGTTCACACATGGTTCAGTTATAAAAAAATACATTATATAACTCCAGAATTCTATAACCCTAAATTGTCAAGATTCACAACCACTGCACACATGCTTTTAGAGCCGTTAGTCATTTGAAGGTTTTAGATTAAGTCTCCGTCTTTCGCTCCCATCAGTTTTGTGGTTTGGGCGTGACCCAAATGTCACGCTCTCCACTTCTAAATAAAAAGCATTCGAAGATGCTGTTGGTTAATTAAAGTATAACGGATTAACTTGTATTCAATTGGACTTGTTTATTAATGTTGTTTTAATGTGATAAGACTTTCTGTGTCATGGACATCACCATTCTTCATATTTACTTCAGTAACTGTCCAGCTGCTCCTAGCTGTTGTATAAACAGGACAATATGAGAATAACTTTTATAAACATGATTGTTAATCCCAAACACGGACTGTGTTAACACAGCCAAAAAGGGTTCAATTTACCTGAATTCATCATACATTTTGAAATGCATTGCTAATTGAAGAGAGCTTCAAAAATATCTGTGTGGTCTAATAGCATGACACCAATGGCTTTTGATCTCTTCAGACCCTCAGTGGCTTCTGGTCATGTTGCTGCTGTGCAGACATCTTGCAGGGGTCAGATGGGACATCTTTACTCTTGATCTTGATTCCTCTTGCTAGTGTTAGGAGAAGTTCAGTTTTGCTACCCTGTCCTATGAATTTGGAGGCATAAAGAGAACCACATGTCCCACATAGCTTATTACCGCTCTGCCGGTCCGGGGTCATATGGCAGAAAATTGACACATAATCCACTCTTCAAGGTTTGGTTTGTGCATTTGTGGACCTGCAGTCATGTTTGGCACAGTCATGTAGTTCATATGCCATATGTCTTTCTATAGCAGTGGAGCTTAGTGCAGCTAATATTATGAGCATACTAAACCCTCAAGAGCAAGACAAGGCTAATGCCGAAGAGCTCCCAACAGGGTTCTCCCAGCACCCTATGGGCGTCTGTCTGCATCTGGATGACATTACTCTCTCCCTGGTGCTGATTAGACAGATGATGAGGAGGTTGGGCTAATCTAAACATGCCTCCACTGCAAACCGCTCATTAATATTAATTAATCTCCCATTTGTAACTGTGCTTGGTTTAGCGGTGGAAGGAAAGAATAAATGGTTTGGTGATGGTGTTTGGCATATACGTACAAAATAGCTAGTGACTACTTAAATGATTCAACTCCCACACCTTAAGTTAATATAGGTTACTGATTCACTAGTCTATATTGCCATCATTTACTTATCACAGTGGTCAAAACTAAGAATAAAAGTGAAAGTGAGTCAGGTGATTTCTTGGAAATTGCCCTTGTAGTTTAGACCAGGATGGTGGGAGTCTGAGAGATTGGAAATCGTAAAATTAAAGAAATATTGAGCTGTTACTCTTCAAAAAAGTGTCTCCTCAGGTCTTCTTACTACCACAATGTGTCATATTCTGCTGACAAGTCAACAGGAAGACCGTCTTTTACCCAAAAGTTAAGTGTACTTTGTTGAAAGCAACATCGCCAGTAGGAGAGAGGGATGAGATACATTCTGTCAGCAGGTGTGTCAAAAACTACTGCATGAGAAAATGCATACTCTGCCTGACTTCTTTGATGGATTGGTAAATCTTGTGAAATTCGAGATGTCAAACCATCTTCAAAAATATAGTGTTTAAATCATACTCAAGAGAGAGCCTATGCACAAGCGTAAGTGATGGAAGCTTCTGAGCCCAACAAACCCAATTTTGGCTACGTCTTCATTAATCCAGAACACTCTCCGTCCACACTAGCATTTCAAGCCTTTTCCATAAATTTCTCATCCATACTAAATTCACTTTACTGCGCATGCGTAATGCCTCAAAAAAGCTCACTGAGATGATACAGACGGAACAGACATGATACATTTTCATACAATTCTTCTGGCAGGATCATTTTAGTTAGGAAAATATCTCACCATTCACTGAGGCGTCTAGGTTACACACTCACTCACCCTTTTATGTCTGATCTAAAACGCAACTGCCCTCATGTTTTGCCGCAAACAGCAATCGCGAGTACATTTTCTGTCATCTTTGCAGGACTGTGATATGAAGAGTGTACAAAATAACATGTAGCAACAGTGTGAAAGTGAATAGCACATAACAGGCATAATACCGGTATAAACATAGATATCTATCGGTACAATATGCATCACATGACTAAACATGCATCATCGTTTTCAAAAGCCTCTGTTTGCATAGTCCACACTGCAATGCAAAAACGCCATTTTCAAATGTATCCACTTTGGAAAGCATTTTCAAAAAGCTAAGTTTTCCTTGACAAAAATGCTGTCTCAGTGTGGGCGGAAGGCCAAAACGGAGTGGAAAAGATGCGTTTTTGAACAAAAACGTATTAGTGTGAACAAGGCCTTTAACAGTGCTGAACAGTGGTGGTTCTGCATGAACAAAACTAACCAAAATCCTGTGATAGAATGTTATCTCAACCCTAATACAGAGTTTCTGACTGTATCGGGACTTCTTAAGGAACCGACACCTTGACTTTGTTGCCTCATTCCTCAAAGTAACAACTGTTGCAACTGATTTTAGGAGAATGGCATAGCATGTAGGAGTTGCAGGTCAATGGTACGATAAGAAGGCATGCTCCTTCTCTTTCTTGTTTGATCTTTGTCAGTTCCTTGGCAGCATTGTTCAGCAATGCATGGATAGAGAGGCGCACCCTACTCTGTGCGGTTCTCTGATCCCTCCCAGCTCACTGGGAGCATGTTCACATGAGACCATTCATACCAAAGTACACCTACGCAAGTCTCATCAACTCCCCTTTCATTTTTTTTTCTTCCACTTTGTGCATGCCTTCATGTTTACATGTGGGTGTGTAAAGCTTAAATTACATTCAACATTTGAATGCTTAAAATAATAAGTATCTACACTCTCGCCTCAGTGTTAAATGCTGTGAAAATGTAACATAATATCATATGAAACGACACAGCATATGCACTTACCTAGCTATGAGCTTTTAATATTGCATATTTAGAAATTAGGTTGAATTCATGCATGTGTAGGCATTTGAAAACTTAACACAGTTGCATGTTTTGATTTGACATAACTAGCTGAGCCCTTTCACCTTGGGTGGGAGCCGCAAAAAAAAAATACTGTAAAAATGTTTGTACAGATTTGTAGAGTAAAAAAAAAAAGCCCTTGTAAATGATTGGTTAAAGAAATGGAAACAGGTGGAAAAAATACTACCTGTTAATTTGTCAGTTGAAAGTTAACTTATCATATATGACAATCAATTCTAGATGGCTCAACATTGCATTATATGTATTTTTACTCTAATTTAATAGGGTAAATTATGATTTACCAAACAGTCTATGACACAATTAAAAGAACCAAAGACTTAAATTACTTCAGTCTGTGTGCATTGAATTTATTTAATACACGAGTTTCACAATTTGAGTTGAATTACTGAAATAAATTAACTTTTCCGCGACATTCTAATTTATTGAGATGCACCTGTATATAATACTCAACATTATATTATAAAATATATATGTTATCAGTTTCGTACATAAAGGTATTTTGTGTTACATTTTACATTATTTGATTCAATTTTATTGCGTTATTTTATTGTCACGTGCTGCCCTAATGAAGTTTTGTTTTTGTACTTATGACCTTGTGCACTGTCTATATATGCATATTGTCTATGGTTTATTTAAGTCCTCTTACAATTTGCAAATATTTTGGCTCTAATTTTTAGCTTTCTATACACCTGTATAATGATTTAACAATATTTTTTTCTTAAGTGTGCCTTTGTATCAGCATTGTTTTTGGACATGTCATGGCATTCTCAAAGTAAATCTAAATACCATGGCATTCGAATATGGTAATCATTCAGTGCGATATATTAGTGCCATGGTATCACCATGTACATTTTTGTAAGGGATGGCTATAGTGTTGCTGTAAAAAAACAAAAAACAAACAAAAAAACCCTCCCAGGCTGCACTCTTCCCTCTGCCCTAAAAGTTTCACACTCTCTTCAATGCCGTGTGACTGTTTGTATAGTCTCTAGACATGTCTTTGACTGAAAATTGTCTATCCTTTTCCCTGTGTTATGATCTACTGTCGGATGTGTGGACCAGACCAACAGACCGGCTGCAGAGTCTCTATGTGGGCCACACAAAGGTGAAGAATTTAGCAGAACTCCTGGTCCTGCCACACTGTTATGAGGATGAGATGTGGGTACGCCTGGGTATGGGCCCTCACAGATGCAATGGTGCGAGACCACCGGCCCCTATCAGTCCATCCCACCTAGACTGCTGGTGGGGAGGGGAAATGGAGAGTGGTGTCTCTGTCAGACGATCACACACTGAGAAGTGTAACCAGAGCCAGGTGATGAGACACGGGCTATCCATTCATATTCCAAACAACTTGTCCTTCTTCCCAGCCTATTACACTATCTCTGTATGGATATGTAAGTGAACAATAAGTCAGTTACTCAAGGGAAGGCCTCAGTGACTTGCATGTTTACATAATTTTTCATACTTTTATGAGCTTGAGATGTTATTCGATTTCACAGAGAACACTATCACATATGGATTTTTTAACATGTTTTTCCTTAAATATGAAAGAGTCAAGGCACATTTTTCAGCTTTATTTTCTCTGTTCCAATTGATTAGCAGTATGTCTTCACCACAGCTGACTTTCAGTGGACCCCAACCAATAGTAAGACCATACACACCCATCTAAGACAACATATTCACACTAGATATCAGTGAGCTTTTCTGGGTTGCGTCAGCTCTAAAACACATTCATGTACAGAAGTCTGTTTAAAATGATCTTTATGACTGTGTAAGCCTGAAGGATGAGGTTTGTTTCAGTGATTGTGTGACTGAGTATTTTGCTTTGTTCCAAAACCTAGTCAGTTGCCTTCAGATTTAGCATGTTAAGACATAATAGGTACGCTTCTGATACAATGGCTGTTTCAAGAAGTAAGCAATTCAACTATGTTTCCTCTTAAGATTCCTAATTTTGGTCAGATTCTAAGGTAGTATGTCACCTTCACATGAAAAACATTCCCAGAATGCACAGCAACAAGCTAAGTGAAATAAATAAATAAATAAAAACAGATGGTCGAACTGTACAAATGAATAGTTTTCATTTAATACTGCAAATATCTATAAAAATAATTCAGTGTAATTCAAATTGTATTATTTTACCAGCTCTTTGTTTGTTTTATGTATTTTCATGCTTATTGTTAGCTTAGCAACACGCTATCATAAAACTATGAGCTAAGTCTCCTGTTTAGCACTATTTGTGTCATCTATAGCCTTTATAGAGCGTTCCAAATCAGACAATTAACTGTGAACAGTTTTTGAACAGAGTTTTTGTGTTTGCTTTATATGTGTGTGAAGTTGTGCTAAGATAGGGGCTGAATCATGTCATACCAAAATTCCAGAGTTTGTAAGATATTTGACTCATACTGTATGCATTCTTATGTTACTGAATCATCCATATGCATGTTCATTTATTTTGCCCAACATTAGTCAGCTGTGATCAGCCTTTATCACATGAAAGCATTTCTTTTTCCTTGAGAGGAAGAAGTACACTTTAGCATACTTTTAAAAAGAGTACATATTACGAAAATAATATACTTTAAAATATACTTAAGTGAATGTAATTTATTTGAATACGTAATTGCATGTTATTTGGAATTAATTGAACATGTATTGGAAATATTACAGTTTACATTGATATTAAATGCATTTAGCTGAACGTTAGAGTACTGTTTTGACTCACTATATCTGTATATGATGTAAACTAAAGTATACTTGGTCACACTTTATTTTAAAATACAATTCTCACTATTAACTAACTATTAACAATGACTTTTGTCTCAATAAATTCCTAATTACTGCTTAATAATAGTTAGGTAGTTGTTAAGTTTAGGTATTGGGAACGATTAAGGGATTTAGAATATGGTCATGCAGAATATACAGTATGCTTTATAAGAGCTAATTTGCAGGCAGTATACTAGTAATATGCATGCTAATAAGCAACTAGTTAATAGTGAGAATTGGTTCCTAAACTAAAGTGTTACCTTATAATTTAAAGTAATAAAGTATGCACATATACTTTGTGTAATATTGAATAACACACGACAGTTAAAATTGTGTCTTATGTGTTTGATGTCTTTTACATGGGATTTATGTTAGTCAACACATCAAGTGTTCTTTTTCAAAACATGACAGAATTATTAAATCATAATGACTTAAAATTTACTTTGAAGTAAAACTATTAATTTGACATTATTACAAAGTGCACTTTCTTAAAAGTGTATAGTCACGAAAGTGTGCTAAGTAAACTTAAGTGGCCTTTATTTCATTCATCTTTTAATATCTGCAAGTACAGTTGTATAAAAATGAACTTTTAAGATTTGATGTACTCTACAAGTGCACATTTAATAATAATAATATTTTAAAAAAATCACCAAGGTTAATAACATAAAATAAATATTAGCTATAGATATTAACGCAATCTTTGCCAATCAAATTCCGCATTTGCAGAAATAGACTGCGTAGGTGGCAAAAATCATCAACCAAACCTAGTGCGGCATATAAACAGCAGTCACTGTTGCTCTGTCAGAGAATTATCATGGGAGGAAGTGTACTGACATACACATCTCGTCATAATCAGAGTGAAACTCTTAGGCTTGCTCTGTGTCTGGTCTGTAATGGCTCGAGAACGGGCCCAGGCTTGAATGGCTGCCATTGTCAGGCCTTTGATGGAGGCGCTGATATCTGGACCCAGATGAAGCGGCGGTCTGTGTGAAACAGGAAACAGAATCCTAACCTTCTGACCCCTGACCTTGGTTTGATGAACCTCTTACACATGTGGCAGGGTGGTAGGGGTCACCATCTCCCAGATAGCCCTCATCTGCCACAAATCTCCTCCACATTCCACACAAGGCCAAATTTAAACCTGCAGCATTCATTTCAAAGGGACCCTGAAAGAAAATAAGCACAATGCTTTGCAACACGAATGTTCCTTTTATTAGATCAGAATGAAAGAGTGTGGCTACACCTGACACTTAAAGGATTATAAATTGCCTCTATATTACATATGCAAATAGTTGTTTTAGTAATTTGGTTTAGATATTCCACGAGCAGATGTTAAGATAAAGGTTCAAAAGGTGCAAATGTCTTTTTTGGTCACATTTTTCTGACCATAAATGTTATAATGCAGGAAATGGGCTGGTTTAAAGGGTTTAGCCTAAGCCTAATTGAGAATTTTGTATGATTTATTCTTCTCACGTGTTTAACAATCTGTTGTTTTTAGAAGTGACATTTGCTTGCCATGGAAAACCATGACTTTTCTCAAATTTCAGTGAATAACACCTTGTTTCTCATGGCCTAGTGCTACATTAAGTGCTAAGTGTAACGTTTGATCACAAGTCTTAAAATTTCACTCCTTTGTTATTTATAAGCAACATCAACACATGCTTGCTGTCTGCTAAGCTAATGAGATAACTCATAAGTGTGTTGTAACTCATAACAGTGTGTTTTTGCAGTTACATGACATCAATGCCTCACATCATACTTTTGAGTTAAAAAATCTTTTTTTATGCTGTACACGTTTAGATTTTTGTTGCTTAAAAGTTTTTATTCAAAGTTAAAGATTTTATGTGACAATATTCTTACAAATTCATATGACAAATACTTTAAAAAAATGCATGCAGGTACTTTTTTAACAGAAATGTGTTGAGAGGTGTTGAGGAACCTGTTTTGAATAAACATGGCTTTGTTCTTGTATTTCAAAAGGTGCAAATGTCTTTTTTGGTCACATTTTTCTGACCATAAATGTTATAATGCAGGAAATGGGCTGGTTTAAAGGGTTTAGCCTAAGCCTAATTGAGAATTTTGTATGATTTATTCTTCTCACGTGTTTAACAATCTGTTGTTTTTAGAAGTGACATTTGCTTGCCATGGAAAACCGTGACTTTTCTCAAATTTCAGTGAATAACACCTTGTTTCTCATGGCCTAGTGCTACATTAAGTGCTAAGTGTAACGTTTGATCACAAGTCTTGTAAAATGTCACTCCTTTGTTATTTATAAGCAACATCAACACATGCTTGCTGTCTGCTAAGCTAATGAGATAACAACTCATAAGTGTGTTGAAACTCATAACAGTGTGTTTTTGCAGTTACATGACATCAATGCCTCACATCATACTTTTGAGTTAAAAAAAAATCTTTTTTTTTAATGCTGTACACGTTTAAATTTTTGTTGCTTAAAAGTTTTTATTCAAAGTTAAAGATTTTATATGACAATATTCTTACAAATTCATATGACAAATACTTAAAAAAAAAAATGCATGCAGGTACTTTTTTAACAGACATGTGTTGAGAGGTGTTGAGGAACCTGTTTTGAATAAACATGGCTTTGTTCTTGTATCCTAATATATTTTTGAATGCTCCATTCTTGAATGTTTATTAAGGATTAAGGATTTTACTTAAAAATAAAATTATTTACTTACTATGATGTGTCTTTATGGCTTTTTTATTTTTGTTTGGAACCGGGGTTCTAACTAAACTTAAACTATAAAAACATTTTCATTACTTGAAACAAAGTAAACATTAACTGAAATATAATAATAATAATAATAATAATAAAACTAAACTAAAACTATATAGACACACATATACATATATAAAAATGAATAAAAAATATATAAAATTACTAAAACTTAATATGAACAAAAATAAAATAACAATAAAATAACAATAAAAACAAAACAAAAAAGTTTTGGTCACACGTTATTTTAAGTGCCAATTCTCATTATTAACTAACTATTAACTTTTGCCCCTATAAACTCCTAATATGCTGCTAATTATTAATAGTAAGGTAGCTGTTAAGTTTACGTATGGGGTAGGATTAAGGTATCTAAAATACGGTCATGCAGAATAAGGCATTAATATGTGCTTTATAAATAATAATAAACAGTCAATATGCTAGTAATATGCATGCTAGTTAATAGTGAGAATTGGTCCTTAAAATAAAGTGTTAGCAATGGTTTTTTTTTTTCTTTCTGTAAAATGAACAGGTATGTTAATGATTATTTAAAATATTCCTTTCTTTTAACTTCCACCCGAGACCATCGGACTGCTGCTAGTATTTGTAAAAGCCCCAGTGCTATTGGGTTGCCTGAGTGAAATGCAAGATATGGGTAGGGTCTCGACACCAACACCAGGTTTGACACCTCCGGCACCTCAGGGCTACGACATTATCACAATAGATTGCTCTCTGTGGACTTTGCCGGAGAGCTGTGAACGTCATTGAGTCACTTTGGGCCCAAAGATGTTACATCCTCCATAAACCTGGCCCTATTCATAAACATGCCTTCCCCTGACTGCGTCTGTCCCGATGTAGTGCATTGTAAAAGCTGGCCTTCCTTTTGTGTGTGCTGTAAGTGCATATGAGGAGCAGAGGGGTGAGAGGTGGGGGACAACACTCGTGCGGTCGTGTGCGGGGAAGGATGAGGGTGGAGTCATGTTTACCCCCTCTATTGTCTGTCAGCCAGGAAGGAAGAGTGTCCTGGACCGCAAATGAGCGCAGATCTAACTGTCCCCCAGTGCTATGATCTCAGTGACTGAGCAGAGAGGATTGTGGGATGGGCAGGGGCAATAGTGCAAGTCCCTCTGCTGTATTAAGGATATGGAACCCCCCCGATCTGCTCTATTTCTACAGTCACCTTCAATGGAATAGTGCAGACTCCTATTGTATGCAAATAGCTAAAAGTAGAAGCTTCCTGACCATGACATTGAGATTGTGTGGCTGTTTTGGCAAATCCTGAAATAGCAGGGGAAAAGGAAGGGGTGTGGAAGTGTGTTTTATTTGTTTATTGAAAGCACTTTAGCGAAACCATAAAAGTGGTGCGTGGTGGAGCGTTTGAACCTCTGTGATCTCCTAACTGACTGTCTCTGCTTATCACACCTCTGCCAGCTGCTCCACCTCTTTGGCACCAGAGTTTGACCCACACCAGCAGCTTTCTAAAGAACCCATTTGCAATTCATACAGTTAGACTGGTTCCTGATAAACAAACAAAGGACCAGTTCAAGCAGCTGGTTGTATCATAGCATCAGTATTTGAGATCATGGTTATTTATCTTTACCTATTTGCCTTTCTCTTGAGTACCTTGTCAATGGCTTTTTAGAGCTCTTTATATGACAGTTTATATAGAGGACTATTTTAGGATACATAGAGGACTTAAATTGGGGGCTTCACTGATTTTCAACCAAAATCTTTACCTCAATATAATTACTTTTCAACCACAGTAAGCAACAGCATCACATTATAGTAATTCTGCCTGAAATAAAAGAAAAAAAAGACATTGCTAATTGAAATTAAAGGGATAGTTCACATAAAATGTAAATTCTGTGATCATTTACTTACCCTCAAGTTGTTACAAACCTGTTGAACATAGAATAATATATTTCAAGAATGTGGGTAACCAAAAAGTTGCTGGTCCCCATTGACTTCCATAGTATGGAGAGAGAGAGAAAAAAAATACTATGGAAGTCAATAGGGACCAGAAACTGTTTGGTTACCCATATTCTTTAAAATATATTCTCTTCTTCAAGCCATAGCCTATATTTATCAAATACACTGTCACTGAAATGACTGCTAATTAAATTTGAAAAATGTTAAACTCACATTTCACAAACAGTTAATTTCACTTAAGACAACTAAATTGTATCTTCATTGATGCTTTCTGAGAATTGTTTATTCTCTCCTAAAACACATCTGACCATTATCTAAATCTCTTAATTACATTATCCTGGCATGTGCCAAAGCATCAGACTTTTCAGATTTTGTCAGACTTTTTACCTGCATCAGCTGATCACATTCTCATTGATACTTTCTGATAATTGCTTACTCTTGTTTGACCAATATTTTTAACAGGATTTATTATGCAAAACAGAGAGCTGACAACATGCTAGTTACATTCTGCCTTAAAAACAAATGATGCAACCAAATTAAGTACAGAGAATAGCCCACAGTGTTTCTATACCCTTTGAGAATGACTAGAGCATGTCAAAGATAGTTTGCAACAGCAATGCTATGTCAGTCAACAGTTATGTTCAAATTCTTTTAAAAACGACCTGTTCTTATCTTGTTGTATATCAACTGTTTTGACGCACTCTTTGTTAAATGAGGATATTGAAAAGCTAAAGGTTAAAATGTAGCTTTAACAAAAGAGCCAGACTTTCACTGTATACTGATATGTTTTTAATGTTCCACAAAAAAAAAAAAAAAAATTGGCAGAACTTTATCTGTTATCTGATTTATATGTTGTTTCTATTTGATCAGAAAAAAAGTGTAATAACACTAGGGTTTTTTTCATCAGTGACTGGCTGGACCATAAAAATTGGACATTTGTGACATCAGTTAGAAAGGAAAGTTAAAGTTTAAGAGGCAGAGCAAATTATTACATTTTATTGAAATATTACAAGATTTTTTTTTTACTCATGAACTGTACTTAATCAGACCTCATTATGCATACGGCCAGTTTTCCTGTTCACTTTAATTTGTTCAAGAGGCACATGTATTTGTGAACATCCTACAGGGCCATAATTATGTGGACGAATGTGAAACCGGTGCCTCACACAGTGGGTCTGAGGCCTGAGAGCGCAGGGCACTGCAGGTTGCCCCCGTCCAGAGGTGCGCTTGCACTTGAACCATGTCCATTCACAGTAGGAGGGGCTCTTCCTTTCATCTGTCTCTCTCCATGGAGGCCGATCGGGCCCCTGGTCCCCTGACCCCTCAGCTCTGTCCAATATTGTCACCTAATCCTTTCTTTTCTCCTGCACAATTGCTTCCCCCATCTCAGGGTTTGACTTTTTTCTCTCTCCCTGGTGCCCCTTTTTCCCCTTCTTTCACTGCCCTCCTCCATTTGTTAAGTCCTCCCTCACTCTGTATTGCTCTCGTTCACCATCCTCCTTTCATACCGCACACCCCCCTTTTTCACGGCTCTTCCTCCCTGGACCCACCCCTTCCTTTTCCCCTTCTGCAGATTGTAGGGCTGCAGTGAGTGGCTCTGCTGCTGGGGATTATGTGCTTAGAGGCCACTGGCCATACGATTGTGTGAAGGGTGGATAGAGGAATGCACCATAGGTGGGCAGCAGGCGGAAAGGGGACAGGGCTGGGGGGTTATGCTTTTAAAACTGAGAATGGGAGATAGTGGCTAAAATATGGAAAGATTTGAAAATTTAACTTTCTTGGAGATCCGGGGTGTTTAACCTTTAAAGACCTTGGGACCCCCACCCATATTCTCTGCCAACCCAGAGACCCCCAAGATAAAAACAGATAGATTTTCTCAGGAACCCTTTAAAAAATAACATTAACAATAACATTTTGAATAATAATAATAATAACATAATAATAAACATAACAAATATATAATAACATTAACTATCTTTACTACATATTATAATGTCGAATGTATATATATATATCCACAGAATATGATTGCTCGTCATTCACACCCTAAAATACAAAGATAATTGAAAATGTAACTTTTTTTTTTTTTTTTTAATAGATCAACGGTTTTCAACCTTTACAGACCTAGCGACCACCTCTCATACTCTATGCCAACCCAGAGATCCATTGTTTAAAAAGGTTAGATTTTTTTCAGGAACCTTTTGGAATAACTTTCATCTATACTGTAATAATATTTAATACAAATTTTATTATTATTTTTTTTTTAAGATTTATTTTCGGCGTTTTATTTAGATAGGACAGTAGGTCGACAGGAAGCGAAGTGGGTGAGAGAGAGAGGGGGGTGGGATCGGGAAAGGTCCACGAGCCGGGACTTGAACTCGGGACGCCCGAAGCACAAAGGCGCTACATGTCGGCGTGCTGCCCACGAGGCCATCTGCGCCACAAATTGTATTATTTAAAATAATAAATCTAAAAGATGAAGATAATAAAATTTAAGGTTTAAACTTTAAGCAGTGCTCACAGTTTTCACTCATATATTTTACCATATTTAAACCCACTCTACAGAATTTTTGGAAGAAAGAAATTAGAATTAAAGCTGCTCTCTACTGGTCAAAAGTTTGGAATAATTAAGATTTTTATGTTTTTGAAATAAGTCTCTTATGGTCACCAAGGGTATATTCATTTGATCAAAAATACAGTAAAAATAGCAATATTGCTCCAAATCAATATACTAGAGTGATTTATCAATAATCATGTGACACTGAAGTAATGACTGCTGGAAATTCAGCTTTGCCATTACAGGAATAAAATACATTTTAAAATGTACTAAAATAGAAAACAGTTATTTTAAATTGTAATGATATTTCACAATATTGCTATTTTTGATCAAATAAATGCAGCCTTGGTGAGCATGAGACGTCTTTAAAAAACTTTGTTATGGCAAACTTTTCACCGGTACTGTATATTGGACCATATGGTAGATGTGACACCTTCAGAATACTGCTTGTCAAACTCATGTTCTTTACTCATGTAAAAACTTTTACATTCCTTCCAGGCCAGTAAAGTCAAATATTCATTCATTTCATATTACCAAAATGGTGAACCATAAAATGTAAATGGCCTTTTAGACCACAGGGTGTTCATTACTAATAACTGGTTATGACTATATTATGAGTACCTGAATGTCCTTACCGCTTCATGTTTTTAAACATGTCTGGTGTGTGTGAAAATGTGGTCAACCGTAACCTCAACCATTCCCCGACCCATTGCCAAATGTTGACTTAGTGTCTGTGATTTTGGTTACTTTAGAGGAATAGTTCAAAGATGAATTTTTCTTTGCTGTTCAAAACACTGTTGTGCTACATGGGGAAGAAAATTAAGAAAAAATTTGTGTTCACAGCAAAACCTTCTTCCATTTAAAAACTTTAGTAACCATGACGGTCCAATTGTAATAAGCACCATAAAAGTAGTCTACAAGACTTTATATTACAAGGTTATATTAATACTAATACCCATGGTCTAAAAGTAAAAAGTGAAGGGGTGAAAGGATCAGAAGCAGGTCAGTTATGTGTGTTATGAGCAGGATGTTATTAGTCTGGAGTGTGCAAATAGGGACAAATGTCCCACCATCACCACCATATCACCAGACACAAACAATGTATCATGCAGTTTCCTGCTAATATATTTGGTGCATTTGATGTGCTTGACTGTCTCAACATGATCAGTGTAAAACTTTTTATATTCCCTGATTATTTTGTTCCTTTCAAACAAACAAATATGCCTCCCTTTTTTTCCCCTCCGGGCGACTGCTTTGCAGATGGTCTTGGGTGACTTGCATGCCGTCTGACTGGACTTTCTGGCCAGCACCAGCCCTGTTTCACTGGGTGGCATGGTCCTCTTTTCTCTCTCATCTCTTACGGGCTTTTTCTCTTGTATATCTCTATCATTTCAGCCCCTTAATGAGGATTGGATGAGCCCATTGATGTTTTTGGGGTCTTGGGGCCTGCTGTCTGCATGCCTCTCAATGAAGTCTCCTAGCAGCAGTCATCGGCCGCTTTCTTCCCCGGGTATTGTCACCCCTGAAAGTGACTTACTTCAGGCCTAGTGTGCCTTTCTCGCTCACTGTCTTTGTCTGCCTCTCCATGTCTTTTTTTCTCTGTCTCTTCCACCACTGGCCGTTACTGCTTGAATAGTTAATAGTGGCCTCCTGCCAATGGACCTCATCCGTTCTTGATCCCCACTCCATTTTGCACGAACGTACGCACACACATCTCCTTACTCCATATCAAAAGGAAAACATACTTTTCCGCTTCAGCTTATGATCTATTGAGGTGCCACAAGCCTGTATTTTTCAAAGCTTCTTTGCAGCAGGTACGCAACTTTAAGTCAGCCTTTGTGTGTGAGACTCCACATTTGCACATTTCTTCCCAATGCTACTCATGGTGCAATAGACCATCCTTTGCTCTGTCACATCAGTCCTCACATATGCTCTGAAGGCTGTTCTCTCGGGCAGCTGCTGTTCTTGCGGCTGTTCTGTAATGCTTCCCATTTCCACAAACTCTTTAATGCTTCTGAGCTTCCCCTCTGCTCTCTTGAATGGTGCCCAGTTCCGAAGCACAGAGAGGAAAACATTACAAAACCTCCTATGATTTTAACCACCTGTTCATTGCAAATCAGATCTGTTGTTTCAAAATGAATAGCACAGTAGCCCTCATGCGTAACATCATCCAGCAGTGACAATTTATATTAAAAACTGCTCTCATATTTGAAATTTTAGTCATGATGATATATAATAATAAATGCATAAATATAGTCCTTCAACTATATGAGAAGACTAACAGGGCTGTCCACAAATGAGATCTCCTAGACAGTACTTCTTTTATGTTGAGGACCTTTTATTTTTTTATTTTCTGTATTAAAATTTATTCATATTTTATTCATTAATATTTGTCTTTTTTGGGGGGTGAGGGTTCATAAAGTCAAGAATGTCAGGGACAAACTGTACTGATATCATAATTGGATAAGGGGCGGGGGGGGGTTGATGCATTATATTAATGTTGTAAATTAATTATTTGAAAAACTTTTGCCAGCCAAACCTAAGTCATGTGGTGCAAAACATCTTGTGGTGAAACCAACCAACAAACAAAAAACAGAAAAACACATAAAACATAAATAGGAAATAATATCATAGAGAGGACCTCTGCAAACCCTCATGACTGCATGTCATGGTCAATAAGTAAAATATTACATAATTTGACCTTTTTATGTTTAGTTCAGGCTGTTTGTAGTGTAACTCCCCAAAAACCTAATATTTATGAATTAATAATTACTGATATTTGTAAAAATGCATTTTACCTGAATGTATTTAAAACCTTTCTTGAAAATAATGATTAAGATGTCTGCATTCACATGCACCCATTACTTTTTACCACACATTTCTGATGATTAAATAATATTTTAATAAAATAAAAGCTTATGAAATTATTTTTACAAGGAGAAATGTGTTTTAAAGTAGATTTTTAAAAAAGAGTTTTTTTTTTGTTTTTGTTTTTTATCGTGGACACTCTTGAATGTCATAAACCCAGCAGCCACTAAGCAAAAAAATCTTCCTCTTGGTTAACCTCATCATGACGGAGCAGTCCTTCTTGCAGTCACACGCATATGTACATTCCTTATGGCATCATCGGAATGAATAAGTATCCCTGCGTATCATTGTGGTCATGATTACATGACCTCTCTCTACCAACCCTCCCCCTGGGGCCTGATAAGAGACTGGGCACTAAACACAGGCGCCTCTGTAAAAAACAGCCATCACCCTTTTTCATGTGATCACAATGCCCTGGAATGCATGTCACACTAGTGGCCCTCCGCTTCACCTACAGCTGTCACCCACGTATCCCTCTGGCAGCACTCTGATCAACCGAGCCCACGGGCCCTGCATCATCTCCGAGCCGCAACCTGATATGCCTGGATCCACTCGATATACCCTCTGTACTCTGAAGCCGGGGCTTCAGAATCTGTCTTTGCAGTTGCATTACACAATGGGTACCCAAGAGAGCCCCGCCGCCCCTCCTTCCCCTTCTCTGGGTGCTTAGGAGTGGACAGTGTGCGGAAATCGCCTCTGATTTACACGCAACAGCTGCAGAGAAGAGAGGTCCTTTTGATCGGCTGCAGCAACATAGATGTAGCCCTCCCTAATTTCACCTGTCGTGGAACTTGGAGCATAACGACTACGCCACAAAAGTTGGTGGGTTCAAGAAAAGAAAGACAGTGGGAGAAATGTCCATCAGCAGCTGCGTTGGTGTCAGTGTGCCCGAACAATATTTAACCAAAGAGTTGTGGATTTCGCAGAGGGATTGCATTTTTACTAGGCATCTCAAAGTGCAAGTATGTGCCCTGAGCCACCAGCAAGTTTGGTTTAAGGATGTTTTTTTTATACAATGGCATTGCTATTATTGAGGAAGTATGCTTGCCACAGTACTTTCAAAACCACCATGACTTCCCTTATTGCAGGGTGAAACCTCATTGGCTGGTTTGTCAATAAAGGTAGCGCTAACTGTAAGAAAGCTACTCGCTGGCAAAAGTCTCTGGCCTTACTGGAAAAGGCTGGAGGTCTGTACAAAGACAAATTGTTCCTGTACTTAACATGAACCTACTTTACGAAAGAGTTATGCTAAAATAGAATCACGATTACCAAATATCATGCCATTTAAGAACAAGAAGTTGCATTTTCAAGGCCTCTCATTCCTCTTTGTCATTCATTCTTGCATTAGTGACTGTTACTATGCCACAATAGCTTAGAAAAGTTAACATGTTAATGTCTGATTACGGGATCACTTCCAGCTAGCTGTTTTACTCTGATCTGTGAAAAAAAGAAGGAAAACTTATTGGGTTGTAGATGGTGGTGTTGCAGAGCCACTGGGTTTCTGTGTGGCCTGCTAATCGCGACTTATGCAAATTCACATTCTTACATGTTCTTTTATGAGCACCTCTTTTATATGTACCGAGCATGCTTGCACTCTTTTTTCTCATATCCCCCTCGTACCGCCTTTTGCTCTCACCCATAACGACATTCTAATTTATTGAGATGCACCTGTATATATATATATTTTAAAGATATCTCAGTGGGCTAGTTTCATTCAGGCAACATTTCAGTATCTTACAAATGTCAAAGTAATTGTTTGTTAAGGTAAATTGACTTGGAAACAAATACAAGGCAGCAAGATGTCCTACAGCTGCTGATCTCAGACTGGGTGGGATGGTCCTGTCTGGGTCTGTTGGAGCACAGCGGTCAGAGTAAGTGGTCAGGCATCCACCTCTAGGGGGCCACTATGTGTCAAGGAGCCCAGGTGTCAGTTCACCCTGACCACTCTAGATTTGGATGGATGCCGACTTTGAACTGAATGCAATGCCTTCAAGTCATGTCTGAATGAGAGTATTTACGAGATGAATGCATGATGTCGTAATTACCAGTGGGAAACTCGAGACTGTTGTGAACAATAGTGATCAAGCATGATAGAAAATATTAATAATTTAGTCAGTTTATGAGGTGGCAGGCTTGCATAATAATCATAATAATCATAATAAACCATCCATTACACCTAATGTCCATCTTTTGCTCTTCATTTTGTCAGGGAGTAAAAAAGAGAGAAAGTCATATGTGTTATCTATTCAAATTCTATTACACAGGACCACGACTCCAGTAAACAATGACAGATTTTTATGCTTGTTTTTGAGAGAGAGAGAGAGCGAGAGAGAGAGAGAGAGAGAGAGAGACTACTCTCTGAATTAGAATATCCCTCTTTTCAACTGAATCAGCAGGCTGGATGGCAGGAAGGGGTTATCAATAGGGATAAGGGAGTGCGAACAACCCCCTCAAAACACTGCAAGAAAGAGAGAAAGAGAGAGTAAATGAATGTGTAAATGTGCATGATGCATTTGATTTAATAAAATTGTCAAAATGTTCTGTGAAAGTAGACTAGAGTACATTAATCATGAGACAGCCAACAAAGAATCACAGCATGCAAAAACCAAACCACCAACTTTCACAAAGTTCTACACATACCCATCCCTTTCTTCTTTGTTTATTAAATATCTTTATTAATTTGATTATACTTTCAGCTACTACTCTCTGCTCAGCTGAAAAACATTAACCATGTTTGCATCCATTTCACGGAATTCCCTCGATTTTCCCAAGCAATCAATTGAGAAAAATGTTAAAAGGTCCACACATACCAACTGGGCCTGCTCATAAGGTTTACAACCCTGTTTATAAACACACACACACACAAATTATTTTATGATCACATTTTTCAGAGTTAACTCAAAATATTAGTGACTTTCTGCTTTGTTCTAGTTGTCCAACACATTTCAGCATGTTGTTGTCATGCTCATTATTTGAATTTCCATTATAGAGTTTAAGTTTTAAAACAGCCTTTTTTTTTGTTTTAATTATTAAAAAATTAAAAGAAAAGGAAATAGGCTTGACCTACCCTACCTGTCAGAACCGGAGTGATGAGAAATAGGGGAGACAAAAGGTTAGCTGGGCAGGGCATGTAGAGATCATTTGTCTTGGAGCGGCCATTAAAGCTGGAGGTCGCATTTGGGGGGAATGGGGTCAGGTAGAATGCACTTTTGATATGGTGATACATTTTGTGAAATCCTTGCAGTGTGAGATGTGGTGAGGCTGTGGGAAGATTTGCTCTCCTTTGTGGTGAGCCTCTCAAGGCACTTGCATTGTGTCCCATGAGCCTCTGAACGGGAAATGATTCCTTTAATCATGGGGTAGACCCGACAGGGACTGCATTCGGGCAGCGTGGGGGATCGGAGTCTGCAGTGAGCGCTGACCACCAAGCTTGCCCTCCCAGCAGTCTCCTCAGTTCTGAAGACGGACATCCTATAGAGGGGACTGCTGTGAAAGACAACTACATAAATGACTATTCTGTAGACAAGCTAAAGTCTATGTAAGCGGAAAGTCAGCCGTAGTCATTTTTCTTATGTTCAGCATTAATTTAACATTTGTTTCCCATGAACATGCTATTTTGTAAACTTAATTTTTGAGAAGATACTTTTTATGCAGTTATTTATTGCTTTCTGTAGCCACTGTCACAGCAACTGGCTGTTAACATTTCAAAATAAAAGTGCTTTAACCTCCTTTGTGTGTGAGGAATTTACAAGGTTCTTTTTTCTTTTTGTTTCACACACTGAGCCCGGTGGCCTCTAGAAGCAAGGATAAAATAAGGAAATGATTTTCCCCTCTGCTCCTATGGCAGATACAAGACTTCCATTGCATTTGAAGTCTACTTATTTTTTCATTGACCAGTACATGGTGACAGAGGTGAGAGTTGTCTAGATGTTTGGACAGACGTTGGGTATAAAAAAAAAATAGTACCGTTTCCCACATATTGTTCAGAAAATGTCCTCACAGTTGTTACATCCTTCTAGTTATTGCTGCTGTTCCTCTTTTGGAGATGTAGCATGCTCAGATTTCAAAGAACCACCCATCATACTGTCTAAAACATATAGGACCTGTCAGATACATACCCATTATAAGCCTTTATGAGATTTTTTGTCATGGTAGCCATTCTGGTTACAGCCTAGAGTGAGACCCTATAAAAAGTCCCATGCATGCCTGCGCAGTGTCGATGACACACTTCATTTTATGACCTCTGCACTCCAATTGCTGCCATTACGGCCCCAGACAAAAGGTCCTCTCAGAAACGTACATATTTTCCCACATGCAAAATTGGAAATTGGAAACTTCCTCTCACAAGCTGCAAGGCTTTGTGCTGGGCAGTCATGAAAGGCCTGTCTGGTGAAGAGGTGGAGTGGGGGAGAAGCAGAGGTTTGGGAGGAGGGGAGGTCATGTGTGTGCTTGGCCTAAGGACTGAAAGCAGCAACTCCTGTTTTTTTGGAAGAACAGGAATGTCTTTTGAAGCAGACATAAGCACCTAGCATCTTTCAGAAGGAGAAACCAGCTGATGAGGTGACATATATGAGGGAAGCCATCTTGGACCAGATCTTATCTGAGCTAATTGCTCACAGGAACAGCATACTAGGATGCTGCCAAAAGTTTTTAAATGTGGCAGGAAGTCAAAGCAATGTTCAATTTCATCCACATTTCCAGTAATCAGCAAGGCTGCAGTTAATTCAACTGAATCTTCAGTAATTTGAACACAATCGCTAGCTTAACTAGCCTGGATTCTAAAAACGCACCAAATTGGAACCCCTGGCTGTGGTAACGTTTAGTCCTTCATCCATGATCAATGGCTGAACTGACATGGACTTTATTTTATGTCAGGGAGTGGATATCACCTTAACCATTGCTGTCAGTACAAATCCTGTGCAGGAATTACACCATTGCAAACTGGATTTGCCATCAATGAAATCCAGATATGGAGAGGAATGCATGGTATGGCCGGAGGGGAGGAGTTACAGAGGGGTGGTCAGTGGGCTAGAAGGGGGGTGGGTGGCCGGCTCTCCAGTACTCATTACCAATCTGTAAATATTTACCCTTCCACATCATTACTTCCCAATCATCACATACTCGATCATGTATGAATCAGAAAGGAGTGGAGGAAATGAAAAATAAACTGGTGTCAGTGCTCTGTGACCATTCATTATTCTCTAGAACTAACACGTTCTGGTTTTATAGCAGAGACACAAGGAACTCAACAAGATTCACACGCTTGTAAACCAATATTAGCTTCACCTTATGTAATTTAATTTTACTGGTTGCTACCAACGGCAAACTACTTTTAGAAAAGATCTTTACATTTTAAAGCAAAGGTAAGGGCCGTCACAGTCCTATATCTATGTTAATAGCTTTGGGTAATTAATGTTAATTAAGGTTCTTGTAACCAATCAAGGCTTTATGAAGGTGACCAAAGCTTGCCATCTAGTCTACATTCACCATACTAAACTTAGATTCGGTTTGGTACTGATTGCAATGAAGAAGCAGTGTTTTAGTCACAGATACTGTACAATATGGGATAAGATGGAAGCCTGTGTTAACCCAGGCCTATCCCGCATGTAACATCATTTACTCAGCTACATCCGGTAGCAGTTTAGCTAGTCCAGTGATAAAACAAAAGGTACTTCCCAGACCCCCTCAGAGATCAGCCTCAACAGAGCATGGCAGAAATGTGACAAGACATGGTTGCTCAAGTCTTAGGCCTCCTTCAACATCTTTACATGGAAGGACGTTTTGGAAAGGGGGCAAAATACGGGTCTGGGGCATTCCTGCAGCTCTTTCGGATTTAAAGAGTCTCAGATTTCAAGGTGGTCAAATCATTGGCTTCTCAAAAGTGAAAGTCTAGAGTTTCTGTGAATACCAGCTTTCCCTTTCATTGCTCTTCTGGTGGCTACAGAGAGCCTCTGTTAAATAGCCCATAAGCCTGTAAAATGGCAGATGGGGTCTGTCAGGAAAGTCAAAGACCACCAGTAAAAATGAACACGTTGACACTGTTTGGATAAGCAGAGCCAATGAATCCTGGCTTGTTGTCTACAGCTCACAAAGTCACTTCCAGTTGGAGCTGCATTAAATAAACAAGTGGGTTTTCTTCTCAACACTCCTCAAAGTACACCACAATAATCACATTTAGATATTTCCTCTCAAAAAAAATAAAAAATAAAAATCAACTCCAGTATTGGTTTGTGTGTGTGTGTGTGTGTGTGTGTGTGTGTGTGTGTGTGGGCAGTTTATGGCTAAAATTATGTTATGTCCTAACCAACTCGGCCTTTGTTACTTTAAACACTTGAGTCCTGAGACAAATGGATGATGTAAAACTATCAGATTCAAAGAGATTTTAATGCAAGAATGGGGCTACAGCTTAATATACTATAACATCCTTTGGTCATTTGTACATTTCCTGTTTGGCGACAGCTAACAGCTATATGAGACTGTCTGG
Source organism: Sinocyclocheilus rhinocerous (assembly GCF_001515625.1). NCBI lineage: Eukaryota > Metazoa > Chordata > Actinopteri > Cypriniformes > Cyprinidae > Sinocyclocheilus > Sinocyclocheilus rhinocerous. The sequence continues at coordinate 262,513 of NW_015664312.1, read as the reverse complement.
GAGCTTTTGAGCCAAAAAAAGGTATGTTACAGTTTAATCCAACCCTACATTCCACAATAAGGAATGCCTGAGTCCCTTCATTAGCTAATACTATTGTGAATTGCCTTCATTGTCTCCTTTTGCCCCCACCTCCTCTGAAGAGACCGTGCTGTGAGTTTCCACCACTCTTTAGTCCAGACCCAATTCATGTCACCCCAATCTGCCTGTCTATTCCAGAGCTTTGATCTATAGAGGATTTGAAGAAAAAACAAGACCTCAAGAATAGCCAAGGCTTATTGCAATTAAAGTGAGCTAAAGTACAACTAAGTGTGTTTGATATTCTAATATTGTCACTTTATATAAAAACTTGTAGCTTTTTTTATATATCTTGTCAGATCGTGAGCAGATAATAGATCTTCCTTGGTTAGTGGCCTATAAAAGGCCAAGAAGAAACAATCTTGCAAGAAGTATGTCGATTCACTGAAGGCATAAAAAACCTTTATGACATTGTGACACAAGGTTTACACCTCAGTGGGATCTTGGATATCGAGATTAGCAGATGACAAACAGGCTGTTCACCATTTAATTTGGTGTTGTTTGCTTAACAATAAACATTACAGTAGTGTAAAGTCATGGGCTTGGGTCATAAATACCAGAGAACCTGAACTTTAAGGATACTGAGAAAGACGAGAGATGGCTATATAGACCAGGATTTCCTGACGATCTATAGAATACACAAACAATGCCCAAACCAGAAACAGATTGAGGAAATATGGACTGGCTCCCTAAACAGGTGTGACCAATCACAGACAGACACTGAGGCTGCATCCATAATGCTGCCTTTACAGTATGGAAGGGATCAAGGAATGTCTGAATTCAGTGTTTATGAAATATCCTGTCTACTAAGATGCCTTCATCTAGTCTGTTTTTGAAGGCAGCGTAGAAATGTCCCTTGCTGTCTGTGATATCCCATAATCCTGTGTGTGTGGCGATTGGTGGAAAGCATAAAAATGGCATTTGAAGGAACGGTTTAAAGAAGCCTTGGAAGCATGTCTCAAACTATTTTCTTTACAAGGTACCTTAATATACAAAATGCTGCTTGTGAAGTCATTGATTGACTGGCCAACAAGGCTGCAAGGCAAATGCTTTTGGCTTTAGATGCAGCCTGAGAAAGTTCACCCTTAAATCAATCATTGTTGAACTAGATCCCTGTTTACTAAATATAACAAAAATCAGCCAATTCACAAATCCAAATTTTAGTCATCAAGCAATATCCTCACAACATTAACATTACCTGAGAGACTCTTTACACCTCTGAAAACAGAGATTTGCATAATAGGATTCAGCTGCATCTGTGGTTTAATTAAGTTTGTGACCACATTGCTTTGTCAAGGATCAGGGAATGCAGGAGGAAACTCTCCAGGTTGCCAAACCATTTGTTTAAGAAACCTCCACCATGGGGGACAGAAGAGTTAAGAGAATGCTGGATAAAAGATGCTGGATAACAATAGCAATCAGGAATATTGACACATAGAATACATTCTCAGAGCAGTAATGAAACATGATAGACAACTCAGAGAAGTACTGAAAGATGTTTTCCTCTTTTGCAAGATGACTCATTGGATCTTCCTTTGAGGGTTTAACGCAGGAGGAATTGTTTGTATACATTGTAGACAAAAGGATTGTAGAGAGAAAAAGAGAGAAGAGAAGAGGAAGGAAACTTTACCATGTGTTGAGGAGATGAGCTGCAGAACTGCTGAATGGATAGGCAATGACACTAAGTTAAATAAATGCAGGAGTACAGTCACTCACATTTGCACAGCACAATCAAAGCCTTCTCTCACCACCACTGCATGTGTGTGTGTGATTTGGACCAGGCCTGATCCAGCACAAACGTTAAGCCGGCCACGTGCAAGCAGGGGGCACCCCAAGGGTTATGCGGTTGAAAAAGGGACAGCTGCGGCCCAGTGTGTGCCTCTACCTCCTACACCCTATAGTTTCATCACATGTGAGAAGACACTCAACCTGCTTTCCAGTTTGTATTGTAATTCTATGCACTAAACATATGTACCGAGTGTAGGTAAAGTAAGACAGTACATCTTAAAGTGCCTCGATTATGCCATTTTTAAGGTTCCTGATATAATTTTGGGAGTCTCCTACAACAGGTTTACATGCATGCAAGATCAAAAAACACTTCCGTTATCATGCACTGTCGGCTTCACAAATGTGCAGATCTTTAACATTCATAGACAGCTACATTGCACACTGCATGAAAGGTAATATTTGAAAATGTAAAATAGGGGCACTTTAAAACCACAGTGCACCTTGTTGTGGCTTGCTCAGTTAGGGTTAGAAAACAATTAATATTCAGTAACACTATCATATGAGAACAAAATTTGAATTGAGCTAGATAATGACATAATAACTTTGCAACATTGATACTATTATAGACAATAATGAAGACCGATGCCTTATTGAAATTGGATGAAAATGAGGCTGTGAGGGATAGACTGACAGTCTTTACAGTGGCATGCACTGTATAAAGGTCCTAGATCACATAATTTTCACAACTTACAACTTAAAAAAATTTAGTTTTTCTTGTAGCTTTTGATGACGATATGGATATTGTTCTTACAAAAACGCATCGATTCACTACAGGAGGCCTTTGTTCAGCCCCCGGAGACGTGAGAGACACTTTTTTATGGATGGGCGCTTTTTATTTAACTTCTTTTGGACTGATGCATGCAACACCCGCTGAGTGGCATTAAACAGCTTGAAAGATCAAAGACAATTTTTTATATAACTCCGACTGGATTCGTCTGAAAGAAGAAAGTCATATACACCTAGGATGACTTGAGGGTGAGTAATTTATGGGCTAATTTTCATTTTTGGGTGAACTAACCCTTTAACTTTTAAATTAATTTTTCATTCCTACATTTAAAAACTGTTGTGTGCAATATTGATAGAAAACCACCACAAACTCCTCCCTTTTCATACAAGGGATTATGGGTAATATTAGCCCAAAAATATGCATGGATATACACTCTGAAAGTCCAACAGAAATATTATATTTCACCTTTGACAAACTATTTTACATTTATTATAATTTGGGACATACTAATTATAATCTTGCATATAATATTTATGATGAACATTTTTTTTTTTTGAGACACAACCCTAGTATGCTCACATTAGCACTCTTTCGCTTTAGATTTATTGTTTGTTACTTTTACTCATTCCTCCCCCAACTCATTTGACTTCCCAAACAAATATTCCATCTTCACTTACTTCTCTTGTGGTCTTAACCTCTTTTGCTTCGACATTGATTTATAATCTAAATGACATGAAGAGCTAAGCTAAACTGAAGCCTATAATAGTGAGTGGTCTCAGCACTGTTAGTGGCTGACCTCCATGGCTGACCCCTCTGCCCCAGGTCTCAGATGCTAAAAGTTACTCTTATCACCTCCTCTCACACATTCCCATAGAGGCCTTCAAGATCCTCAGCTTCATACTGTAGGCCTGCTGTTTAGTATTGACAGAAAGTCATTCTAATTAAATATATTATTTCGTCCAATGTTTGAGCATTATGTATTTTTTTGTTTGTATAATTGTTTAACTTGTTAGCTTAGTGACAATTGCTAACAAACTAACACAGACTAACAAGCTCTGTTACACATCATGCAGATAGATAGATAGATAGATGGACGGACGGACGGACGGACGGACGGACGGACGGACGGACGGACGGACGGACAGACAGACAGAGATAGATAGATAGATAGATAGATAGATAGATAGGTAGAGACTGTTTGATAATTATATAGCTAACCTGCTACGCTCTCATATGATACTTAAAGTATAAAGTATCAGGTATATTTTACATGTTTGGTGTAAATAAATATAGTTAAAGCATTAACACATCCATGTGTTGAAATAAAGAGCCTATGTGAGTTCAAAGCCCGAACCAGTTTTATCTGCCCTGAATATGTAATACAGATGAGAAGCTGTAGGGAATTTGGACCAAGATGAGTATGGCCTGTTTACAGAAAGAGGCTACTTTGTTAATGTTATGTTAAGCTGTTTTATGAAATGGCCTTTTTACTTAAGAGCTTGACTGGATTGTGTAGTTCTGTTTTAAAGCTTGACTAAATCCTGATTTATTTGCATTGACAAATGACCATTGATTGTTTTAATGAGAAAATTCACACACATCGGTATCAACAAAGGTAAGGCTACATGTGGATACAGGATTTTATCGAGGGTTTAGACAAATCCTCACGTTTGCCTAAAGAGCCCCTGTGTGGTGGTGTTAATTGTAACAAGTATGTGTAAGTAAAGAGTGTGTAAATGAATGCAGAGAGGCTGCCTGCTTTTAAATGGGAGAACACTTGGTTAAATACCTGAATACTCCAGGCCTTCACAACTGGTAAACAGCAAGGATGCTTCAGTCTGCATTGTCTCAATTACACACTCAACAATTAACCAGTGTTTGTGGGCTTGGTGCTCTGTTTACGAAAATGAGAAAACATCCATGCATACGCAAATGCCATCAGATTCTCCTATCAGTGCTCCAGATGGTCCACCTCCCTTTCACCCCTCCCTCAGCCCAACACCATCTCCCCAATCCGCACAACACCACCCCTTCCACCATCTTAACCCTAATGAGCCAACTCTGTCTGGATTCAAAAGGAGACCCGTCCGGGTCATATCAAGGAGCAAATGTAAATGAACTGTTTGTGTTTCAATAGGTTGCCAATGGAATGCAAGCTTCTACATTATGAGTTCCCGCAGGGCGGTCTTCTTGCTCCTTGAGATTCACTTTAGGGGTCTGGCTGGGGGCACCATGGCAGTGGGGGTTGGATTGGTTTAGAAATTGGAAGTTTTGGGTGAACTTTCAAGCTATTGTCCTGACTGTTTCCTCTTCCATTTCATAAGGTAACATTGTCCAAACAAATTGCGGTCTCCTTTTTGACAACTGGTCTGCATTTTATATTGGAATCGGAATTGAAATATTGGAATCTCCCAACATTTAGTTTAACAACGGACAATGTAAATTGCTAATTGCTACACAGTAATAGGAGGTGGTTACATTTGTGACAAATGAAGACATCTGTGTATGAGTGTCTCTTCAACTGTGGGCACTTTTGCCTCTGTGGACTTTTAGAAAGTTTTTACGCACTCACTAGTGTTTTATGTCTAGTATTGTCCAGTAACAATGTTAAATATGGAGAATGAATTTTCAGAATTGATTTTTGATTTTCATGTATGTATTTATAATACATGGGACAGCTATAATTATTTTCATACAATAAATTTCACAAAATAAATATTTCCATGCTAATTATTATTTACATACTGTAATATTTACATGCTGTCATTAATTAATAATGATTTAGATTTTTGTAGGTTGAATTGAAAATAAAAGTCTTAAGTAATTACTCAGCACTTATATAATTACACTGTAACAATGACACCTTAAAATAAAATGTACCATTTAAAAAAAAAACATTATTTAAATTGAACCAAATTTAAATAGGACAATAAATGTATCTGAAGTCAGAGAAACAAATATGTTTATAGCAGGCAATATGATTGAACATTTTTAATTAATTGGCTGAGCACTACATTGTCATCTTTTTAGTTGAGACTGATTTGAATATTTCTTAGTATAATGCAAAGCTTGCTCATATAATAATCCCAGCACATCCCACACACACACACACTTATACATAAACGAACAATCTGTCCTCTGTAATCTGTTTAAAGCATTTGAATAACTGAAGCGGAAGTATAAGGACTCTATGATGAAACCTCAAATCTCCCAGGAAGTAAAGCTGGCATAATAAGAGCATTTGCATGTCTGAGCTAAGATTCCTCAAATTTGTTTCCAACTGCTGAATGTCGCATTTCAAACTGTTGTAAAAGAAGAAAAAGGAAAAAAAAAACTTTTCTAAGTGGAAAAAAATGGCTTGATGTAAATGTTTTGCAAATGTACCCCTACTTTTTCACACTGCACACCAAAAAATCTATTTAATTCTACATTTGTGATTATTCTACAACAATTCAACATGGGTGGTTAAATAGTTCAAGACCATTAGTACACGTTTGTCAAAGCATCATATACTGTATATATACCATTAGAAAATGGCTCTAATTGTTTGTTAAAGTCTTTGGAAGTTGAAACAGAGTATAATAATACATCTCTACTAAGGAGCTGCTGATTATGGTGCATTATTATTTTTAGACAGGTTAGATGCACTTGACATCAAGGCTCAAATCCCAGACGAGCACAGTGCTATTGTCTAACCATCCTTGGTCAGGACTGTTGTTGGAAACGTGAAGTCCCTGAAAAAGCCAACCACTTGGCTGATGCTTTTCACACAGCATCTCTCAACTCTCCTCAGGTTTTGTGTACTGATCCAGGGCTCCCACTCTAAGGGGCCCAGGCCCAAGAGCCATTCATCACCAATGAACAGCTGAAATTAGCCTTGTTAGTTGTAATAGGACGGAAATGCTTAAGAATACAGTTTAATCCTAATTGTTCCTATGTTGTAGGTAAACTGTAGACAAAACAGAGAGGGATGACAGAGGACATACAATCTCTAACTTGATGGAAGTCACTAAATACTGTTTAAAATAAAGATTTAACAAAACATTAAAGTCAAAAATGGCTATTTGTTACATAATGAAAACGAATGAATTTAAATCATGGAGAGACACAAAATCTGAATACCAGTGCAGATCCCTTCTCTTCTCAGTTTCTATGCTGTCCACATGAATGGCAAAAATACAAAAAATACAAAAAACTAAATATAAAATACAAATTATAATAAATGTTTAAATCTACATAATGTATATATTATATTATATTAATTATAAATAAATAAATGAATAGATAGATAGACAGAGAGATGGATGGATGAATTAGATAGATAGATAGACAGACAGACAGACAGACAGACAGACAGACAGACAGACATATAGATAGACATATAGATAGACAGATAGATAGATAGATAGATAGATAGATCTCTGTGATAGAAAGTATCACAGAGAAACATGGAGAAAGCATTTCTGTGTGCGCCATCTCACCACATGCAGAACATCAGGAAATGACATACAGGTGTCTCATAAAACACAAGTCAAACAACTACTTCAACAGGAATGCTAAAAACATGGCTAATTAGACTTCATAAAGGTGCAATGTGGGTGATGCAGCAGCCATCATGCTGTTCCTCACAGGTGGGCTACCGGTGCTGTGATAGTTGCTAACAGATACATAACAACAACCGATGCATGCCCTCCTTCGCCTCCTGTCCCTAACTACAACACAAACACAGACGATTCTCACGCGGTAACAATAAACTTCCCTCCAGTCCAGAACAGACGTGAAGTGTGTTCCAGTTCACAGAGTATCTATGTAGTGTTATACTTTATAAACTGAGCATGCAGAAGTTTACATCATTAGACAAAATTAGTTAATTTTTCATGTAAAAGTGATTTAGTGATTTTATGATATGTATGTGTTTTCTGTACTATTATGTGTGTCTTGATAAATCATGCATTGTAACGGTCACATCATTTGTAAGGAAAAAAAAACCTTAGAAACTACAAATGAGATGCATTAAACTAAAAAAAAAAAAAAAAAAAACTACAAGCTATCTATGAATCCCTCGTATAGAAACACTTTGCATTTATTAAAAGTATTTGATTGAACCTGCATTTGTCTAGCAACGGTTTCTTATATCTTGCTGTACATGTTAACACAGTGACAATGGCTCATGAACATAAGTCTGGATCTCAAAGCAACAGCAGATGCTGTAAGCTGGCAGGCAGCCCAATGTCTAGCATTAGGTGATAAAGCATATTGTTAAAATTAGTCCATCACTAATAAAGAAAAACTTAATTTTGAATCATCCATTTATTCAATTTAAGTACATGAGAGTCCAGTATTACTAATGGTCTTTTAATTAATGTGGTTGTTCATTTAGCAAAACTTCAAGCATTTTTTTATGTAGCTGAAGTTTCCTATGGTGAACGAAGGGAAATGTACAGTGTGTAAATAAGGTTTGCTGTGTAATTACTAACATCAATTGTACATGAATTTTATTTATTGGCTCTCTATCCCACACTCCAGAGCAAATAAAGCGTTAGTTCACCCACAGAATGGAAATTCTGTCCAGTTGCTCATCCTCATGCCATTCTAAACTTTAATTAATTAATAATGAACAATCATAGGTATTCAGGTATACAAGATGTGTTTCTAACACACATAACTGTTGGTATGTTTACAAAGACACTGAAATTACATTAGCATTTTGCAAAATTACAAAAGATATACATACATTTATGAAACCTTTTAGGTTCATAGAATATTAAATTAATGGAATGAATAGGCTGAATGTAATTTATTTAAGTAATGGCATTCATTAAATATGTTAAATGCCATCATATTAATTTAACACATTTACATTATTCTCAATTTAATTATAATACATTGTTCTATTTATTTATTTATTTACGCGTGCCTTGGAACAAAAGCTTAAAAATATCTTAAATGTATCTGCATATTACGTAGGATAGGAGCTCTTAGTTTTTTTCAATAATTGTTAAATGGAAATATAATATAAGATTATGCTTATATGTATGCTTATTTTATTTTGTAAAATTATATTATATTAATTTATATATTATATACATCATAAAATGATGTTATAAAACATTATACAAATATATTATTAAAAAGTATAATTATTATTATAGTATATTATTATTGGTTTATTTACATTGTTAATGGTTTGGATGCTTGGTGTGTATTTATTTTTGTTTTTGAATTAAAAAAAGAAAAAGAAAAAAACAAACGCTAATGAGAAAAGGCTGATTTTCCATGCAGTGAAAGTTGACAACAGTGGTTACCATTTACTTTCATGGAAAAGAGCAGCTTTATCATTCAGCTAAATTTCTCTTGTTCCACTCAAGAAAGAAAGTCTTACCAGGTTTGGAACAACAGAAGGAAATAAATTTAAATTTTCGAGTGAACTATTCTTTTTTTATGGTAACTGAATTACAAGCAGCACAGAATAAGCTTTGCATATTGAATGGGTTAGCAGGTGAAGATAAAAGGAGAGGAAAAAGCAGCTCAGTTTTGAAACAAACCCACTGTGGAGGCCAGCCACACAAAACTGCATCAACCACATGTAACAAAAATAAATTTACGGTCATTTAACTGCTCTTTCCTGTGAGGGCTGCTGGAGGCAGCAGGAAGAGGCTTGCAGCCTGCGAGTCAGTCAACTGTATGTTTTCTCACAAAGCAGATGAGTCCAGAGAGGGCAGAGAAGAACAGCGATAGATCAGGGGAAGAGGAAAGTTTGTCTGTGTGGGTATGCATGAATGTGGTCCTGCTTTAGTTAAATGTTCTCAGAGGTAACTGCTACATGTGCTCACTGTGTGGTCATCTTACCCAAGCTCTGATTGGTCAACGGCTGGCCAATGGGAAGACTGCACTTCAGAACCATTCATGAAAAACTGAGCAGATCTAAGTTTGAGTAGCTGAACAAACAGGATGTGCAGTGAATGTGAAGGCTATCACACCCCAGCATGCCTTCCTCCACCAGCGTTTCATTCAACTCTACATGGTTAGACTTCCTACTATCTATTGCTGCACTTCTGCTTATTTCATTTCATTTTCTTTTTTTATGATAGACAAGGGCAGACAAGTTTTTGTCTCTTCCTCTTTTTAGCAAATTCTCACATACACAATTTTTTTCTGCTGACTGAAATCATCTGTTTGCATTTTCCTAATTATATAAACATTACTCTGTTTTCATTTTTCTTTAAAACAGATAAATCCCTGAATTTTTTTTTTTTTCTTCTTCAATTAGCACAGGTTTTTCTTTCTTTTTGGAACTGATTGGCCTCATTGTTTAGAGCTTGTGCACCTAATGCATTTTTTAGTTGAAAAATACTAAAACAAATGCTTGCATAAGCTCTGATCAATTAGGACTATGACCAATCAGTTGCAAAAAGAAATGCAAAACCTGTGCTAACTGCAAGAAAATAAGTTGATAAAAATACTGAATCCATAATTGGTAATAATATAGCATAACAAGAAATGTATAAGTAATTTTTTGTAGCATTAGCTGGCAAACTGACATATTGACATACTGACACTTGATATGTGTATGCTTACACATTTTTTAGTATTTTGACAAAAAAAGAAAAATATCCACCAACGCAAGAAACAAGTGGCAAGGAATGTGTTGCTGCTAGTCTAGTGTTTCTAGTGTTTCCCCAAAATCCTGCCACTATCACTGGACATTAATCATTTCAAGTCATGCAAATTAACACAATTGCGTCTTACTGTTCTCTTCACATGGAGCCGTTTCTTAGGAAAGATTCTTTCAAACCAATATTTCTTTAAAAAATTAGATGGAAATGAATGATGTCTTTTTCATTTTAGAAACGATGGACAAACCTGTCAAGGGTACATACCATGTGAAAACTCCATGTGAGTTTCCATGCAAGACACATGCTTATTATGTTCTTAGAGTTCAAACATGCTCCAGTATGAACAAAGAGGTTAAGGCGTTATTCAGTTCTACTGATATCTATAAACATATCTTAGATAATGTAACATTCTCGTCCGGTTTAGCAACTCATTGCCCTGATTGCATGTTTGTCATTGTCTTTGTAATTCTCATGACTGTTTATACTTCTCATTTGTGAGCTTTCATTGTTTAGTATTTTATTTTTATTAGCTCCTTTTATTCAGTTCCTCCCTTGGAAATCCTGGAGACGTGTGATGGATAAGTAACGGGAATGATTTTTTTTTTTTTTTTTGGAGACCTATGTTGTGCATGCTTAAAATGACTATTTTTCACTCTTAAAAAAAACTGTTGGAGGTCTCAGCAGGCAGTTTCCTGAAGATAAGATATTTCGTGTAAAGGCCTGTTTCACACCAAGGACGATAACTATAAAGATAACGATAAAGATATAGTTCTAAAAATCGTTCTCAGTATTAAAGACTAGCAGAGTTCACACCACAACTATAACGATAAAGACAAAGAGAAATAATGGTGCAACTCAGAAACATACTTTCAAACCACAAAAATGTGTACTATATCTCAGAACTAAATCTGTACAAGAAGAAACCACTCTGAAAATGCTGTATCTGTAATTATTATCAGTATTTGCTAATGCAAGCATGGCTACTATTGCTCATACTCGTAGGGATTTGAAATATTTCCATGCATGTGTCCTCCTGCCACACCCGGCCGGGTATATGTGTCCATGCAGCACTTGTGATGAGTCATTTCCACCAACGACATCTGTGGGCATGACGTTATGGTTGGCAGGAAGTCGGCATATAATACTCCCACTTATTTTCATTCATGTGGTAATAGAACTTAACTTTATGTTCTGAATCTGGAATATTCCTTTATCACATCTTTCTTTAGCCACTGTACTGATACATCAACAAGCCTATGCTTAATCAAAGTGAGTGAATCAGAGCTGATACAAGATGTTTAAATTTAACCATCCAATATCCACCAGATTTCAGCCTCCAGCTCTGCAAAAGCATCTCTGACATCCCCTGGCATCACACATCCATCAGGATCCAACGGATCCCTGAATCATCCAGAATCAATGCTGCGTCTGCAAAGAATAGTGGTGTGTGTGTGTGTGTGTGTGTGTGCCCATTTTGATGTTTACTGGAATAATATATAGTATAAAACACTTGTGTCAAAAACAGAAACAAGGAGTTGTGTTGTAGAATTTGAGACTTGATAAGAGTGCATTTGATTCATTATGGGGCAAGTTGTCACAATGTCTCAATAAGATGTAGTGATTTTAGAATTTTTTCTTTTTCTTTTTTTAGTGAATTTTGTTCTGAAACTGTAAAGTACTTTTTCATGTAAATCCAGGTTGTTGCATTTTTATTCTTCTTAAGGGCTGAATTGCTAAGAAATAGCCTTTGTGACAGCTTTCCAGTGTGACAACTTGCCCCTGCTTGTTACAGTATGTGTATGTGTGTGTGTGTGTGTGTGTGTGTGTGTATGTATGTTCGGTTAAACTGACAACACAATATATATATATATATATATATATATTGTAACTATATTGTAATAATTGTAAAAATTATTATAATATTTCACAATATTGCTGCTTTTACTGTATTAAAGAAACACAACCTTAGTGACCATAAGAAGCTTCTTTCGAAAAAGAAAGCACCACACCAGCAGTGTGTATATATATTGCTAAAATAATAATAATAACCATTTTCAATTAAAATGTATAATTATTGAATTTTATATATACAAATTATAAGTAGTAGTAGTAGCAGTAGTTGTTGACAGCATGTTAGGTTCAAAGACTCTTTAAGGTTGTAAACAAAATAACCACAATCACAAGCCCTGCCCTCTTTTATGGCATAATTATTGCCAAATTCAGATGGTGCCATCACAGACACTCTCTTAACAGTTTCGGTCTGGCTGCAGGATGCCACATCCAGACTTATTCAGTTGACCCTGAGAGGTCAAGTAAATATCTACAGCGGATCTAAATATTTATAATTAATTATAACTAGTTATGATTAATTATTCATATTTCCCCATGAGCTGATTCGCTACATATAAGATGCCAAGAGAGAGACAATAGAGAGACAGACATTGTCCAAATCCTGAAAAATGCTGATGTAGGGAGCCACTAAAGACATCTGATGGAATTTTATGTAAATTTAGTTATAAATTAAAATGTAATTGCAATTCAGTTTCTACAAAGGAATAAGCATTGTTGTGACAAAATTTTTGCTTGGTCTAAAGCTCACTTGAATTTTGGGAACCTTACAAGCCTGTTTACAAACCTTCTGTAACACACTGTTTTATGAACAAAGGCTTATTGGGTTGTGGTTAATTCCAGTTCATTAGATATTTTTTGTTTCTTTCAATGCGAGAAAATCTTGAATTTATACTAATTAAATTTCTACAAAGAAATAAGCAGTGTAGTGCCTAAATATTTGCTTGGTTATTTCTAAAACTAACTTGAATTTGTTAAACATGTCATGGAACCTTAGAAGCCTATCTAAAACAGTTTTTTTACAAAAACAACCTGTTTTTTGCATCTGAGTTAGCAATGAGCACAGTCATATTTCTAATTAAATAATCAATCATAGAGTCTGTAGTAAAATACTTAAATCTCCCTCAGTAAACATTTTAATGCACTTTAATTTATTCCTGCCAATAATATAATTAATTAAGCCAAGGCCTGCTCCGCAAGAAAAAAAAACTGCCTCTGGGTTCAGCAAAATCTACTCTTATTAAAAACATGAGTGACTTAAGTGAATTTAGTTTTATTATTACAGCATATAGTTTCACATTGGATAGAGCTGCACTGTAAAAAAATGATTGTGATTTTAACAGTAAAAGACTGTAAAAATGCTACAGTAAAAACCTGTTAACTGGTTAACAGTAAGTTTCCATGCTATATACGGTGAATAAATGTAATTACATTTTTTTCTTATCAGTTGTGTACATTAGGGTTTAATCTTACATCTAATGTTGTTAAATTAATGTTTATTGCATTATTTCAGTTTCACGTGTGTCACCATTATGGGCTTTAGTGTTTGTGTGAATGACGCTGTGTGCACCTTCTATATATAAGAACTACCCTCCTCAGCTTGTAGAAAAGCTGTTTGTGATGAGCTTTGGTTCATCATGTGACTTTCTCATCACCACCAGTTTTACCAGGTGGTGATGAGAAACCAGGTTATCAGTGCATTTCAATGGTTCAAAACAGATATTAACACTTCAATATGATGGTTTATTAACATTACATCAGTTAATTAAATACGGTATTTTATTGTGAATTTAAGTTAAATCTGTAAAACCTAAAATGTTGCTACCATATTTTTTACGGTGAAGTTCTGGCAAACACAGCTACCGTAAATGTCACAGTTTTTTTTTTTACAGTGTGTGTATGTTTATTATCAGTACTATGCAAGGATGTAAAGGAAAGTAAAAGATGTGCACTGCCTTTGTATTGTAACTAAGACTCAACCAAAGTATAAAACCCAGTGCTAAAATTATTGTTATAGTCCGTCATATCTAACGCAGCAGAAACAATGAGCTGACTCAGGCTCTATTTCTGGAAGAGCATATTTTTATTACACACATCATAATCTAAATATATTATTCTTTGTTCTTTGTTGTTGCAGTGACATGCTGTGTTATATCAGTCAGTTTCAGTAGTGTGTAAATCATTACAAATTCTCAAAGCACAGAATTGTTCCCCACTACCATTGTTGAACTGTTGAAAAATAATCTAGGATTTGAAATATGTGCTATGAGAAAAAGGGGAAAAAATAGACTGTTTAAAAGTTAAAATATCTTAACAATAGGGTGCAACTAAAACAGACTATGCAAGACTGTAATGTGAAACAACAGTGTATAGACTTTAGATAACCCTGTGTTGATAAGCATGAATAATTTAAGATCAATTGATATTGAACTTTGAAAATATGTCTCTGTAAAATAAGAAAGGCTGGGGTAAGAGCAAGACAAGAAGTTATTACTGTCCAAAGAGCATTAAATACATTTTCTCAAATACATTTGTTTGACACATGTTGGCGCTTTCTGAAGTTGATGCTTGTACAACAGATGATACTGAGATGGCCATCTGTATTAATCATACATTTATGAAGGAAGTCATAGGACAAGATCTTTCACCTTCCTTTGATTGTCAGTTTGGTGTTTTTGGAACATGGGTATGTAAACAGCAAGCAGTCCAAGCCCAAACAAATTCTGATTCTTAAGAACACAACATTACAGTACATCACTATCAGGACACAAGACATTACTTTTGCATGCCTGTGCACAAAATCACGAAGGTAAAATTTTACATATACAGTAATAAGTATCTAGAATGTAGTATTGGGGAAGCTATAGTTTAAAAGTTTAGCTTGCCAAATTAATCATAATTTGAAGTAGTTAAACTACAGAGTGTTGCTTAAAAAAAGCTACAAAAAAATCTAACTACTTCAAAGTTACTTAAAGCATTAGTTCAGCCAAAAATTAAATTTCTGTCATCATTTATTCACCCTCATATTGTTCCAGACCTGTATGACATACTTTTTTTTTTTTTTTCAGCGAAACATAAAGAAAAATATTTTGAGAAATGTCTTGATGTCTGTTTTATATACGGTCGCCATGATTTTGCCAAGTAAGACATGTTCCTGGATCAACATCTTTTGTTGATCCTGGATCAACATAACTGTCCAAAAATATAGACTTAACCCAATCCCTACCCCTAAACCTAACCCTACCCATAATTTATTCCTAAAACAGTGTGAAATGATAGCTGATTAACAAGGGTGTAGGAGCACCTAACCCTGATTGTAAGCCTAAAACAGATATTTCCTGAAAAGTTATTCCTCAATTCTGATTGGTTGATAGGAATGTTGTTCCAGGATCAACAAG
Source organism: Sinocyclocheilus rhinocerous (assembly GCF_001515625.1). Lineage (NCBI taxonomy): Eukaryota > Metazoa > Chordata > Actinopteri > Cypriniformes > Cyprinidae > Sinocyclocheilus > Sinocyclocheilus rhinocerous. The sequence continues at coordinate 247,061 of NW_015664312.1, read as the reverse complement.
GATGTTGATCCAGGAACGTGTTGTACTTGGTGAAATCACGCTCACCTTTTTATACAATGGAAGTCAACTGTCACCAAAACTGTTACAAACATTGTTCAAAAGATCTTATTTTGTTATCTGCAGAAGAAAGAAAGTCATACAAGTTTGGAAAGACATGAGGGTGAGTAAATGTTGATGGAATTTTTAAAAAAGTATATTTTATTATTATTTATTTAGGCAGTATGTATTTTTATTTTTTATTATATATATTATTTTATTTACTTCAATACTGTGACATGTTACACTTGAATATATACATTTATGGTAAGTACTACAAAATTAATAATATAATAATAAATAATTCATAACTAAGTAGGAAACAGTACAGGAACTCAACTTAATCATTTTTGTGAATCTGTTCATTTAAATGAATCATCCTAATGAACTAATTCAGCAGGTGCACCAGAAGACAGTAAACCATTATCCCATTAGCCCAGACATTAAAATCAGTGATGTAACGTTTAGTCACACTTAGTGTTGTTTTTGGCGGCCTGTTTTAATTTTAGTTTTAGTCTAGTCTTTGTGTGAAACTGTCATTTTAGTTTTTATTAGTTTTAGTCACGTTCATAATTTCAGTGCATCTCTAATTATTGGCGACATTAGAAATTGATATGATATAATAGCTGCTCTTGACAGGCGCGGCACCCCGGTTGGGAAACACTGCTCCAAATAATGCCGCGAGTGGGGCTTGAGGAAGTGACGTCGCCTGCGTCTGCGCAGTGCGA
>NW_015664312.1:242401-246174 GCF_001515625.1 Sinocyclocheilus rhinocerous | reverse complement strand
TTTAGCATAGTTTTTATTTTGTAAACCACATTTAGTCTCGTTTTTATTCGTCAACGATATTGCATTATACATTTAATTATAGTCATCATCACATGACCAGCATTTTCGTCTCGTCTCGTTTTCGTCATGTGATAAAGGTTCGTTGACGACGATATTTAGTTATAATTTTCGTTGACGAAAGCAACACTAGTCACACTACACCACTATCAATGGATAAAGTGGCTTGTTAATGGTAAAGCTACACTGTTATAAACTAGCTGAGGTTATTTGAGTAAAATTACTTTTAATTTCTTTCTAGAACATTATTTTTAATAAACAAGATGGTTTCCACTGTCCTGTGTTTCCAAGCATGTCTTAAAGGTGTGTTTGATAATGATTGAGTGCAGCTTGGCTAGTTTAGACTGATGAAGTTATTCTAGTTTGATGGAGGCCTTTGTAAGTTTTACCCTTGTGGCTAAAGAGATGTAGGCTTTTGAATCACTCCCTGCTGAGAGTATGGTGCCATCATTAACGTTGGCCGGTCGATTGAAGACAACGGTCTGAGGGGGTCTGTAAAAAGGCCAGGCATTGTTCGCCCTGGGTGGGGTGTGGGCAAGAGGAATGTGGGCCGAACGTGAGCCATGCAAGGCCTGAGAGAGAGACACCATTGTCCCCAAAGCCACCCCCTCACCAAGAGAAGAGCGAGGGAGGCAAGGGGTCAACTCTCACCAGCCGCATGCCCTTGTGGAAGACCGCCGCTCCGCACAGGGCACATCGAGCCCAGAGGTCTCCAAAAACTGAGGTCTTTATGCTCACTGATGTTGCCTTTTCGGGCTTGAACAATTAATGTAGAGTTCAAACTCATTTAGAGTTTCCAAAAAGTTGCCTTGATTCTTCTCGTTGTGATACAGTCCTTTAAATGACACACTCAAGAATCCGCCCCATTGACTTTTAGTGGCATCAAATGATAACTGCACAAAGACAATTAACAAAGGGTGTTTAAGGGTTAATTTTTCCCTCGGTGTCACTAGATTGGACACTAAAGCCAATGGGAAACAATGACACAGCTGGGTGTTGCTCTTCAGACTGCCGAGTGTGTTTTAATGATAAAAAGATTGTGTTGGGAGGACACAGTTTGTTAAGAAAACATCCTTTTAGATGGCGTCTGAGAAAAGCTAGTAAAGCACCTTAGCAGCGATCTCACCATACCCCAAATATTTACTCTCATAAACATACTAAGGACTTCCGTACGTTACCGTCCAGTCCTGCCGAGCAGCTCACCTCTTATCAGCTCTACATCTTTATCTTGGCATCCTTGTTTATTTTCTTTTTGGCATCAGTTCCTGTGTGTCTGTTTGTGGAAGTGAAGTTAGCCGAAATGTAGAAGCCCCTGGAGGTGATCCAACTGGAAGAAAACAGAGAAGTGCTTCCCTTCTCTTTTATCATCCTCTAGTGGGAAAATATGTGATAAAGAGAGCTGCTAGTTCAGAGGCACCCTGACTATAAACACAGCTCACAGGGACAAAGACAAAGCAGGTCAGGGGCCACATAGCACCGGGCCAGTGGAAGAAAAAAGCGCCAAGGAACTCTTAACAATGGCCAGGGGCAGAGAGAAGAGAAGAACAGGGAGCACGTTTCTGACAAGTGTTCACTTCACATTCTTCCGCTTTCCCAAGACGCCCCTCTCCCCCACAGTCTCTTCCTCTGTGTCTCATATCACACTCGGACCATATGGCAGTGCAATTATCATGTTGGTCGTGCACTCACTTGTCGTTTACTTATTTTGTTCAAATTGAGCAAGGAGTGGCGTCGAGACCGTTAAAACTTAGTCTTTGCAGACAATTTGCTTTTAACAATCAAGAAGGTGCAAAGTATGTAAGGAATGGGGACAGACCACTGAATTATTCAAAATGAATGCACACCCACAGGGAGTAATGCAGCCAGGTTGCAACATCAGGTGTGCATTCATTTTAAGTTATTTGGGTGTTCATCTCAACACATTTTTCTATCTTTTTTTTTGTCCAAAAAGCATGTGCATAATTGCTTTAAGTGTTTAGAAACAGTCCAACCATCATTACTAGTTCAAAAGAGCACTCTAAACAGTTTCTAAGCAGTTATTGAAGTAACAAAGGCCGTGTTTGTGTGAGAAAGAGAGGGATCAAGCATGTGTGATTACCTGCGTCTGCTGCAGCTCTCAGCATTGTTGGGCAGTAGCATCACTACAAATTGCAAAGCTATTAGTTTAATTAAAGTTTTTTTTTTTTTATCATTGTATTTTATCATTTTAGTAGTAGCGAGTTAGGTACTGTGTTTCTGCTGAAATTGACAATTCCACAGATATTTGGGAAAAATACTAAATATTACAATTATTATAATAAATAATAAAAATAATAAATGTGAATATATAATATTGCATCTATCTATCTATCTATCTATCTATAAATATCTAAAAATATATAATATTGTGTTGTATTTAAATGCACAACACCAGTTAAAAGTTTTGAATAATTACGATTTTATAATCCTTTAGAAACAAGTCTTTTATGCACATCAAGGCTGCATTTATTTGATACAGTATACAGTAAAAACATTAATATTGTGAAATATTGTTACAATTTAAGTTTTCTATTATAATATATTTTTAAATGTAATGTATTCTTCTGATGGCAAAGCTGAATTTTCAGCTGCCATTAGTCTTCATTGATCCTTCAGAAATCAATCTCAAATCATAATATCTTGATTTGGTGCTCAAGAAACATTTCTTATTATTATCAATGTTTTTTTGCTGCATAAAAGTATGTTGGAAACCATGAAACAGTACTATTCAAAATTTGGCGTAAATAAGATTTAAAGGAAGGAAGGAAAGAAGGAAGGTTAAATTAATGCTCTCATATAGCAAGGATGCATTAAATTCATGAAAAATTATTGTAAATACATAATGTTACAAAAGATTTCTATTTCAAATAAATACTTCCCCTCTAGAATGCTTCTTTTGGGTCAAAGAATCTTAAATCATGGGTTCCACTAAAGTATTAAGCAGCAAAAACATTTTTCAACATTGATAAAAATGAAAACCTATTTATAAAAACCTTATAAAAAAATGATGTATAATTGAGCACCAATAATAATTGATCATTATTGAGCATCTAATCAGCATATATAATTCTGTGTCCTTGACAACTGGAATAATGTTTTTTAAAAATCACAGAAAAAAAAAAATATATATATATATATTCATATAGAAAACAGTTATTTTAAAATGTAATCATATTTAATAAAAAAATTTAAATTAATGTAAAAAAATGAATAACTAGATAGACAGACAGACAGACAGACAGATAGATAGATACAGGGTGCGAACTACAGGGGAGCTAGGGGGAGCTCGGCTCCCCTTAATAAGACATGGGCTCCCCTGAAAACGGGATTTGTGAAATTTTGGGGGGTCTCAAAAAATATTGACAATGTGTTATTTTGACGTGCAATTTCAGTTTTGTGTAATGTGATCATCGTGGATTATTATGTGTAAAATTGCAAAAATATCATTCATTCATGCATGACGGCAATTTAAACCTAATTCACTTCAATAAAGATAACTATACATGCTATTCTTGTCATGAGCATCAAGGTGTGGGGCGGCTGCGGTGCAAATTCCACTCATATTTAGTACATGTTAACTCAAAGATTCATAGAAAAAATATAAACGCTGGACTCGGTGGTCGATTTTGTGTTAAGGTAAGGCATGTTATTCGCAATTATGTGTTGTGGCTGGGTTGTTATAGGTCTGCCTGACTCTC
>NW_015664312.1:237440-239243 GCF_001515625.1 Sinocyclocheilus rhinocerous | reverse complement strand
TTGTAGCTGTTATGTATCTTTGTAAGTCATTGTAAGCCCTCTTTTGAGGCACGCGCAAGCGCACGAACACTCCCCCCCCTTATAAAAAAAAACAAGTGGGCTCCCCCAAAGTCCACGGTATAGTTCGAAGACTGGATAGATAGATAGATAGATACATAGATAGATAGATTGAATCTTGAACAGTCCACACACACACACTCAAATAGGACTGGACAATCACCACAACCCTCCCTAATCCCCTCGGGATGATTTAGGCCCGTGTCTGGGGCAGATGGGCTAGGTTGGCGTGCTCTGGGCACACGGTGAGCGGTAAGCGCTAATGCCATAGCAGATTTTTGCCGTTGACCTTTGTGTTTGATCCAATTAGTGCCTGGATGGGAAGATGGACTTTGAAATTATGGGGCCCAGAGCTCTGTTCATTTATCCGGTGTGTGGGGGGGTCAGGGTCACTCAGGCCTCAGTCCAAGTCCTACCACTGGATAGTCACCCTGCCCTTCTGACCTCACCAAAGACATATATACTGCCCACAAAACAACATGCTGGCTCATGTGTCTTACAATACCGAATATGGATCACTGTGAACCAACAGTAACATCGTACCTGCCCTTCTAAAACAGAAAGTGCACTTAATTGTATTAAATATACGCTTGTAGTGTACTTCTGATCTTAAAAGTATATTTTTAAAAAAAGATAATATATAGGAATGAAATAAAAGGTCACTTAATTGTACTTTAAGAGAGTACACTTTCATGACAATGTTTTTTAAATACATTTAAGTACACTTTTATAAAAGAGCACTTTGTAATGTCAAAATAAAGGTTTTAGTATATTTTTGTGTGTGTGTGTGTGTGTGTGTGTGTGTTTGTGTGTTTGTGTTTATATATAAACTGGAATAATGGCTGCTGAAAATTCATCTTTGCCATCCCAGGAATACATTATAAAATATATTCAAATTAATGTAGTTATTTTAAAATGTAATGACATAAATTGCGTTTCACAACATTACTGTTTTACTGTTTTTACTGTATTTTTGATCAAATACATCCAGCCCTGCTTAACTAACTATTTAAACTTAACTATTGCAACTTTTATATTTTGAAGAATGCAGTCACTGATTGATGAAAGTTTGGTAACACTATATATTAACTTAACAGACATTATTGTTATGTAATGCCAATGTAAAAATCCATATTTTCAGATCAGCTGAACCACTGAGAGGGTAAACCTTAAATTCAGAAGTTCTATGTACTTTAAACAATGTAGTTCTATTTACTTAACTAAGTTTCACCACTGACAGCACACAAGTAGTGTATACTATGCTGTTTGATCATGCAAATATGCATACAATATCGTAAGACAAACTCAACAAGGTAAGTTTTAGAAAAGTACCGTTTTCTACACTAATTACAAGGCCAAAAATTGAATTGAGAACAAAGTATGTTTTCCTCCGATGGTGAGAAGAAGTACAATGTTGAATACTTTAAAAAAGAGTTGGCCTACTTATCACAGCAAGAATATACTTAAGAGAATATACTTAAATGAAAACTTAATGTAATGTTTTTTATGGACACTTAATTGCATGTTAATTGCAATTAAATGCAAATGTATTATAATTTAAATGTATATTAAATGAAATTTGCTGAACTGCAGACTCTACAGTACAGTGATTTTTTGACCCACTGAAGTAGTACTTAAAGGCACAATATGTAATTTTTCGCCGCTAGAGGGCGCGTATTCAAAATAAACAGAAACAAAGGCGTAGTTAGATGACGCTGTGACTGAGTGTGGAATCATGGGAGTTGT
>NW_015664312.1:219911-237069 GCF_001515625.1 Sinocyclocheilus rhinocerous | reverse complement strand
ATGTTTTCTACAAAACAAAACCGGAAATCGAGGGGTTATGACGTCATTGGCAGGCGACACAATGACACTATGGACACGGTTCGTGTCACTAGTTAAAGGTCCCATATTGTCAAAACTGAAATTTCCTGTCTTTTTTCATGATAATTGAGGTCTATGTGCTATGTAACTACCATATAAGTTAATCCACAGTTGGTCGCCGTGACAACTACGGAACCGGCGGTAGTGCACGTGACGTCACACACTCTATAACAAGCATAATACAAAGTTTTGAATACAAGTGTAATAATAGTAACAGTTGCAAACGGTTTTATTTAGACTATAAGTCTATGCTAATTCACAAATTACCTCAAATGCCATACACGGCGTTTGATCCTTTAGATTGGTAGGTTTGAGCGCAGGAAAATACAGTACAGAATACAGAAACCAAATACTACATCGCCAATCTGGAATCATTTCCATTCATGTCACCCATCCGCATTTGTACAAGTGTCTTCAAGTTCACATGATCGCAAACGCTCGGCTGGTCAGGTTTGTATTTACTGCATTAGGTGTTTGAAAAAAAAAAATGAATTACCATTCTGAAACATCCTGTTGTAAGCACGTTTGAGGAGGTGGTTGGTTGTCTCCTGTCGTCGCCGATTCGGGGTCTGAGTTCGGCACAAACATGTAAGGCCGGACAACATTTCCCTCAGCAGTGACCATCATTACCGGTGTTTCTATTGACCTTACTTGTGAGTATCACCAATCCACAGCAGGCTACAGCATACATGACCCTAGTTACCTGTGGTTGGCCTGGCCATGCGTCACTCAGAAAACAACAGGCCAATCAGAAGAGAGGCTCATGAATATTAATTAGACAGGCCAAAATTGACCTGTTCTTTGCAGAGCTCCTGAGAGAGGAGCTGTAAAAATATATTGAGATGGTTTTTGATACTTATACCGCAAATATATATTCTTAAGGACATCAAGACTTAAAATAAAACTCCAGAAAGGTGTAAAATATGTGACCTTTAAAATTGCTTATTTCTCTGGATTTAAACATTCTTCAGAACATTTGGGATAATGTAAGTACACAAGTCAGCAAAATATATAATACTGTTCTAGTGGTTTTTGGATATTTTAATAAAAAAATGTTACATATTGTGCCTTTAAGTACCGTTTTAATGTAACTTTATAATTACTTTTGTAATTGCAATTAACTTTGAAATATAGTTAAAGCATGGCTGGCAAGCATTTATGATAAACTAAAATATACTTTCATGTCAGTTCTATTGAAACTTGTATGTCATGTTTGTGTAATTATACACTTGTAATAATGAAGTTGCAGTTTAGTACTATTAAGATTGGAAGTATGCACATTCAATACAGTTAAGCACACTTCATTTGTCATCTTTACACCTGCAATGTAATTACTTTGTATTTGGCAAGTGTGTAACAAAGAAACAAGTATGAGAGACACAGAGAAGCTAAAAGAAACGGGAATAAAGGAGCAATGTTGGCACTTTGGAAGCACTACATATGCAGACCTCATTTTCACTGGCAGTCTGAGTATGTGTGTGTGTGTATGTGTGTGTGTGTGTGTGTGTGTGTGATGTCACCAGACTCTGCTGCCAAATCTGTGAGAGTGTGTTAGAGGAGCGTGGCGGCTGGCTGGCCCCCCAAGCAAGCCGGACTGCTGGAAGCAGAACACAAACCTCATTTCCAAAAAAGAGAGGCAAGAAAAAAAGAGCAAAAACACACAAGCCTCTCTGATTAGGGCATGAGGCCAGATGAAAGGCGGTAGGGCCAATCAGTGATGAGTTAGGGGCACCCAGGGAGGAAGTGGGCCCGCCACAGGCATTCTGGGCCGTCTAGTTGTTACTATTGAAACGGCTCCCAGAAACAGAAACAAATCATAAAAAATGGGGGTGGGAGGCAAAGAGGAGGAGTGTACATTGTAGAAAATGTTATTATAATCAACTCTCCCCTTTCAGCTACAATATTTGAAATGTGCTCTGAAAGAAAGTTCAACCATTTTCTTTTCCTTCTAAAGTCATGCTGGCCTCCACTCGCGCCTTTTTTAAATGTTGGTTTAACGTTTAAAGATCAGGATCATTTTTTACATTTACTTTTTTCACTTTTACCATTGTACATTCTCCAACCCAGCCCTCCCACTAAATGACATCACTCCATTCATTTCCAAAAGAGAGAGGCAAAAAAAAAAGAGAAAAAACACACAAGCCTCTCTGATTAGGGCATGAGGCCAGATGAAAGGCGGTAGGGCCAATCAGTGATGAGTTAGGGGCACCCAGGGAGGAAGTGGGCCCGCCACAGGCATTCTGGGCCGTCTAGTTGTTACTATTGAAACGGCTCCCAGAAACAGAAACAAATCATAAAAAATGGGGGTGGGAGGCAAAGAGGAGGAGTGTACATTGTAGAAAATGTTATTATAATCAACTCTCCCCTTTCAGCTACAATATTTGAAATGTGCTCTGAAAGAAAGTTCAACCATTTTCTTTTCCTTCTAAAGTCATGCTGGCCTCCACTCGCGCCTTTTTTAAATGTTGGTTTAACGTTTAAAGATCAGGATCATTTTTTACATTTACTTTTTTCACTTTTACCATTGTACATTCTCCAACCCAGCCCTCCCACTAAATGACATCACTCCATCATGACTGATGCCTATTCAACTGCACTGCCAGATGTGGTTTGTTTCTTATGTAACAATGCGATCCTTCAACAATATTCTTAGCTCAGATTAGCAAAGTCATGTTTTCTTTTAGATTCGGTTAATAATGCAGTCTGGTTACATTCAAATCTTTGAATACAAGTTGTATTTGGTTTTCGAATACTATATTGTACTGTCACACATTGTGGTGTGTTGAAAGGTTTATTGTATTTATTGTAGTTTTGATATGGCTTCTTTTATAACCACCCCTCACTTGTAAAAATGCTTGAGCATTGAAGAGAACATTCATGTCTTGTTGAGTATTCCCATTTGAGATGTACACACCAGTATGCAGACAAGGTGTGAAAGAAGGGTCAGGCATGAAGATGTACAGCCCATATGGGAAAAGACAGACTCCATGGGTCAAAAGGTCACTGTCAGTCCCCTTGGACACCACAAGGCTTTCCAAACTCTTGGTCAGGGCTCTTCAAAAGCTTTTCAGTTTTTTTATGAAATCACTGCCTGAAATACTAGAGACTTGAAGCATGGATATTGTCAACTACGACACGGTGTCTAATTAATAAAAGAGAAACTGATGCTGGAAACCAAACCTTAAAAGAAAATGGGACAGAAAAAGTTTGCTTTTATATAGGTTTGCTTTTTTGCTTTTATTCAGAATCTGTGATTATTAAAGAAGATTAAAGACTAAAGAAGTGATAATGTGAAGCATCATTCTCAATGCTGAACATCATCAAATCAAGTTCATTCTGTTTGCCAATGATATTCTGATCAAACTTGTAAGAATTTCATTTGCTCCAGTGTGCAAATTTACACTGTTTGGAGGAAAAGTTAATTTTTCCTCACTGAATCTTAAGATAAAGTAGAAGAATAGATATTTCCTTTTTCTTATGCAGGCTGATATTGTGAAAGATGTGGGCTTCAGCATATCTTTTAATTGTTTTTGTAATTTGTTTACCATTGCACTAAACATTAAAATGACTGTAATGTTCTTATTTTCAAAAGAAAAGTCTACTTGTTAGTTATAACGTGTTGGTTAGTTCAAAATTTACATCCAGACATTTAATTTAATAATCCTGTTTTAGTGTAAATAAAGTTTTTTTTTTCTTGTTTAATTATGTTTTTCATTTTTACATGTTACTGATGTTTAAAGTATTAAGATCTAATATATATAAATTTTTAGGAGGGTTTTTAAATACATTTAAAAATCAAATTAAATTACTTACATGGCATGTTGATGAATTAATGAAATTAATTGCATTTATGGATATTTGTTTGGGGGGGAAATTTCCCCAAATGAAGAAAATGCTCTGCTCAAAGACATGTTTGTGTCAAATCAGTAAAGCTTTGAATAGACTTCATTTCTATTCAAAGTCATTTTGAGTCATTTCTCGAGTTTGTCAATTCGCGGTAGACTTAGGGACGTGTTCTATAGCGTCTGTGGATATTTTAATTATTGATCAATGTACACATGCAGATGGACAAAAGTTCACCTTTTAAAAGTACATCTTGAAACGTATTTGGGATGATTTATTAGGATGAGTCAAGAAATTTGGTCCTGAGACATGCCGGGGCCAATGGCATTTGCTGTTGTTGTGATGTCTGATCCTTATCTTGCCATATTTGATTAAAGAATCACATACTAAGTTGCATGAAGGTTTTATCTAAGAGTGAGTAATTACTTAAATTTTGGTTTATTTCTCTTTTATGCTCTTCTTATAGTACATTTGGTGAACACACAGAGGAACGACCCATGAAAGTAGCAGGTACCGTTTCTTCCTCACTTTTCCGTGGTAGTGAAGGGACAAAAAAAGAGAGAGGAATGAAATGCTTTGAGCATGCACCACAAAATAGTTGCGGACGAAACAGCGGCAGTGCTCGGTTTCGTGGACTGAGATTATAAGGGAGTGCTATTACGTTTTCCACTCTAGGACCCCCCCCCTCCTTCCCTTAACCCAGTCTACACTGCTGCTTGCACATGTTTGGTGGGATGCTTCCACTATGTGTTTCACATTCTGCCACACTCTTAAACCAACCTCTCAGACAGACATTAAAACGCTGAGGGTAAAAACGATATGAGGCGCAACACTTGATTTGTTTCCTTCTTCCAGCCACACGAGTTGGATAAGCAAAGGGATTCTCCCAGCCTCTCAAACAGCATGTGTTGCCCTCTTTCATCTAGTATAGACGTCTACAGAGGCAGCAACTGTTTATTTTTCCTAGTGGTATGGTAGCATTACCAGACTAACGATAAGAGGCCTCAGTAAATACAGTTGTTTATAAGAAGAGTACAAAAATGGCCGGATCTACACCATTAGCATGAGATCTCAGTTTATACCTGCTTTCTTTTTTGACAGTGCAAGAACCTCTATACATCATTCTGGCTTGATGCAAAGCATATCCAAAATGTTCTTACACCGCAAAAACCCTACAAACATATAAAATTCGATTTGATGGTCTCCTTCACTGTCCGTGTTGAGTCAATATCTTTCTTTGACTTAATTGTATTAGAACAGATAGATCAATATGCCCTCATATTTTGCATTTGGAGCAAATGGCCTAGTTAAAATCCTGTGTGGGGCCCCAACCATTTGCGAGGGGCCCCCTCACGTTGTTATGAAGCTGTAATATTTTGGTTAAATTTGTTAGAAATATTATAGGTGGCAAATATTTTTATATTTATCAATTTCTTAATAACAGACATTTATGGCATCTATAGAACCTTTAACATCTATGGAACCTTTCTATTGCACAATATGTTATTTATAGTGGCAAAAGGGTCTTTAGATTTTTAAAACTGTCTTCACACTAAGAAATAAAAAGGTTATTTTAAGAACTGTACGCTAAAAGTTTCTTTGGGGAACCGAAAATGGTTCTTCAATGGCATCGCTGTGAAAATGTGAAAACACATTTTTGGAACCCTTATTTTTAAAGGTGCAGCTGCTTTACTTTTATGCAGTGTAAAGATTTTTTAAGCAGAGTGCAGTTCTAAAATGACTTCCATCTCAGTTATGTAAATGTAAAATGCATTTAAAATTTAAATCTCCAGCACTAAACTGCTGTAGACTGCCACATTTACACTTTCTACAGAAAACATTTAATCACTGAACAGTCAACACAAATATAAATATGTTTGAGATGTCAAAACCACTGTCCTTCTCCATAAATGATATTATTTAATCTCTGACATAAACGTCCATGTATGATGTCACCACTTGTGGGTGGGGCCTCACTTCATGGTTAACGGGGGAGGAGGTCAAGATTTGCGGTAGGCCTGTGTTGGCAGTTACAGACAAACATTAGACAAAGACAATCAATAAGGACAATGTGGAAGCTCCAATTATCCTGATTATCATCCTGACTGTGAAGGCGTGAGACAGCCATGTGCAGCGTTTTGGAGACAGTTCTGATAGACATATATTATAGATCAATATTGCATGAAGCAAAAACATGCAAATTCCACCTGACAGGCAGAACCATAACCCCCCTTCATGGGAAGATCATCTGCTGCTTGCTTTCTCAAAAACTCAACCTCCGAAAGCATTTATTTGGGAGGTATGGATTACATAGGAATCCTTAACATCAAGCATATGAGTGTCTGTTTGCAATCCACATTCTTTGATTGGAAAACATGCCTTTGCAATTTTTTGATAAGCAAGACAAGAAACAGCTCTGATTTCATCTGGTCCAGACTCCTCATAGCATATCTCCACCAGACCAAATGATGGCTTCCTCTAAATTGCCTCAAATAGTAGCTTAGGCTCTCAGCATAGCACTATATACAGTTATCGCCATATTAGCTGTAAGTTCACTTCCACCCACGCAACATATAAGGGAAATTTATAATGAATGAACAGTGCCTGCCGAAAGCATTGCTTATTTGCACAAGCTGTCTCAGTTTTAGAGTCATTCAAAGAATCAAACAAATCAGGTAATGACACAATTGTCCATTTTAAAGATCAGTTGCAGCGGACTATCACAATTTGACATTCTTTACTGAGACCAGGGACGCGGGAAGTAGGGGTGCTGGGGGGGCTGCAGCACCCCCTGTTTTCACAGGGTTGCAAATGCAACGCCAAATTTGTTCATTTAAAATTTATTCAGTTTTATCATTTAATAATTTATTTGTAATAATCTCTGAAATGTAAATTGTAGGTGGGCTATAATAAACCCACGCTTATCTTTATAAACATGATTAATTTTACTTGTGATGTTTTCTATATGGGATTAGCCTATCATAATCCTCATGAACACGTGACGTGATGCTGGCGCGCGGTATCACACATTAACTATACAGATTCACTTTAAAACTAGGAAATAATGGCGCAAAAGCGAATTTCCGATTTTTTTAAATGCCCAATGCTTACTCATCTGGCATTGCTTCATGTTCACGGAGACATTTTGGACAGCGTAAACATTCAAGACATGATGAAAGAATTCGTCCGCTCCTCTGCTGAGCGCAAATCCACGTTCGGGGTTATTTAAGGTAGGCACTTTTCATTTTTATTTTAATTTCACTGTGCAGGTCATTTTATTGTAAACGACGATGGAAACAACAGCCCAATGACTTTTCTTGAAAGGCTTAATTTATTTACCGTACACCCGTGCATTGTATTATGACTGCAAACAGTAGGCTATCGATAATTTAAGAAATGTGATATGCAGTCAAATTTCCCAGTATGTATGCCACTTAAACGAGTGTTCATATCGACGAGCTTGTAGTGCTTTGTGGAGTTGTCAAATGTATAATGTATGAGGTACCCCCCCCTTCACCCAACACGGACACACACAGCACCCCCAACCGAAAACATCTTCCCGCGCCCCTGACTGAGACTGTACCTCATCGCTCCCCCACTGAGATTAAGGCCCTGTTTCTACCTAATATTAAGCCTGCCTTCAAGTACACCTGGGGAAAGTGTACCTCTGAGTGGGGTGTTCATTATTACGACATGTCACGCATTCAAGTCTGAACTAGAAGATGGAAGTATCCTTAAACAAAACTAAAGAATTATATTGTGAACAATAAACCCAAACTACATCTGAATTCAAAATGCTAAAATTTTGTATCATAGAATTCTGAGTTTCTCACTTCGCTGCGTCATTCATGTGCCCGGAACTCATAATCACAATATTTCCACATCCACTTCTTTTCAGAGTTCCTTGAGACACTTCCCTTTTATTTTGTCCATTGTTGCCAAGTCCAAATTGGGTTACTTTTATACCGCTGCCACGGGCTGTTATTTAGTCCGCGGGTTGAAATGAAATCCCCTGCCCCCGGAACACAATTTTGAGCATGGCGGGACCCCCTGGAAGCAGGTTTTGACCCCCTGCCATGCGATTTTGAGGCACTTTTGATAGTCATTTTCCGCTGGGAAGCAGATTTTGAGGCACTTTTGATAGTCATTTTCCCCTGGGAAGCAATTGGGCTAGTTTTGGCCATGATTGGGCTAGTTTAGAGTACCAGTTTGGCTAGTTTTGTTATGCAGACCTGGCCACCCTGATTTTGTCACACTTTGCATCAATTCGCAGGAGCACCGAGTGCGGTGCACAAATACTGTTGACTGAACAAGGATTACGAACTAAGCAAATTATAAAGATGAAGCATCTGCAATTTTTATCATAATCTGTGTGTTTCGGTACAACATGGCAAAGTTTGTTTTGGTGTGCTTCCTTGCAACACATTCTACAATGATTATGTATTAGGTCAGCAGTCGAAGAGTAGGTGGTATTTTGTGGATGTTTGAACGCATTCAACCACATAAGCATCTACACTATAAAAGCGGTCTGGTTAAATATGTTTTCCACTACATTCGAAAGTGGTCAAAACTGGACAAACTCAAATCGTTATAGACACATTTTACACCTAGGCTATATAAGCGTTACCCAATGGTGTTTGGATCAACAAAAAAGCATCTTTATACTAGGTGTAAACAGGGCCTTAGGCACCTATATTGAATCTTAAAATTCTACATATATGCCACTTACAATGCTCTTCGCCTTTATAAAATCTTAATTTGATGAATTACTGCTTCCTTGATTGCTAGAAAAAAGTATACTGTTTTGTGGGGCGTTGATAGTTCAATGCTAATTGTGCCAGACCAATAGCTCTGGGTTTCATGGATAAGTCACAAGCTATAGTCTAATTTGCATGGAAAGAAAATAGGTTTGCGCTGAAAAGAATAAGAATTGCTTAATGCCAATACTCATAGTACAGGGCTATTTCAGAGCATTTTTCACCTCGTTAAACTGCAGGTGGCTGCCTAAACTGTTTAGTGAATTCATCCCATTGTATTGGCAAATTATGAAATCATATTTAAAAAAAACAAATAATGCTTCAGACAAAACCCAAAATTACATGAACCAAACAGAGACTTTTAAAGTCAGCTTAGCATTAACTTTGACATGATAATGGAACGGGGTAGGCCACAAGCACCTGGAGGCAGCTCTGTCAAGGCTGGTATTGACCTAATTGTCTCCGTTTGGTGGGAGAGATCTGTCTAACTGCCAGGGAGAGGATGTTTAGCTCAGACAAGCTTCAGTACACAGCAGTGTCAGTCGTGGTTGTGTGACAGGTAAACCAGCCCTGTGGCAGCAGCCGTGGCCCCCATACCTTTATTTCCTTTCAGGCTGAATGACAAGAATAAACCTTGCTTAGACAGGAAGAACTCAAACACCACAGATATTTGCAAAGGCATTCGAGGTCAAACATCGCTGTTTGCAACTGAGTACAATGGGTATGTATCCAACTATATGACAGGATTTTTTTGTGGTAGTTAAGAACATCCACTATGCATTTGAATATGAAACTTTCAAATAGTTTGCACAGCAGACTGTTATAGTCAAGCTTAAATGCACTTCTATATGCACACTTAAGCTATGTGTGTATGCAATTGCACATTTGTACAAATATTTGCTTTGCATTTACATTTGTGCTTTTCTTATCTTATTTTTACAGTTTGCCATGCATGCAAAGACCAGCTTTCATGCAAACATCCTTCTACTGAAATACAAATACAACAGGTTTTCACACCAATTATACCTGAACTTGCATTTCAGGTAGTGCTTGCAGCCATTGTGTAACAAATCAGAAAAAGAGGGTGGCATGAGAGAACACATACATCACAACAGGCCATTTTGTCTGCTGTCTACGCCTGCTTGATCTGTGTGAACCAGAATTTTCTCTTTCATCATACCAAACCTGATTACGATTGTGCCCTGTGCACTGCAAAAAATCTGAAACCACTTAGAGGGGCTCCAGGAGTGCGTGAGTGTTAGGGAGAAGGAAAAAGAGCAAGGGAAAAAAGTTGACTCTAAAAAGAATGAAAAGCGCTCTGCCGCCATTAGAAGGCCATCAGACTCCATAGGAGTGCTGAGTTCTTGGGGGGTTGGACCTGTCTCATTATATTGGCCCCCCATTTCTAAGTCCACCAGGATATCGTAAGATTGATTGTGGCAACCAAAAATAACAAAAGTCCGGTTTCTCTAGAGAGCCGTGACCTGTATGAGCTTGTTTTTGAGAATCATTCATGTTGATGTCATTGATTTCATTTTAAGCATAGAGAAGAACGCTGTGTGGGTGCTTTCTTTGTGGTACTGCTGGCAGAAGATCAATGTTTCAATTTTAGGGATATGCAAGCATGTCAGTTTACGTATGTGTATGTAGTCAGAGGACAATTAGTAAAATGGAGGTAAACTTATGTCATGCATTTTACCCCTTTGGCAATGGTTAGGGTGGCCAGCTCTAGTTTAACTCAGCAGGGCAGCAGCAGTTCACAGTAGCCCTGCTCAGGGTCCCTGGAGGGCCAGAATAATCAGAGTATGGGGCCCACTCGGCCTACATGAACTGACCCTCCCCCAGCAGCAGCTGAGTTCCCGCCCAGGTGGCATCCGGAGGTCATCCGTCCAACCTCAGACGTTTTTGGCAGCAGCCCTCGTTTTTGAGGGCCCCTTTTTCAGGGAACATGGAGAATGGTCTAAAACTAGACTGAGCTGAAACACTGGGGAGTATGTACGGTTTTGTGGAAAATGAAAAGAGTAATGGAGTATTTTACTTTGATTTGATGATCGAGATAAGTTGTGTTTATCAACATGCCCGCCTTTGATTGAGTATTTGAGACTATTACAAAAAAAGCTGTTATTTTGAATGTTTCCAATTTAATTAAAAATATATATTTTTTTTTTACAAATTATACTATCAGCATAACAATTTGAGTAAAAAATTAGTTCAAAAAGTTTAATTGTACATGAATTTCAGAATGTCTTAATATTTGGTCTGTCCCTATTTGGTTCAATGACTGCAGCGCTGGAGCTGCATGAACACCACAAGTTTGTGCAAAACCTCATGATCATGTTGTATAGCATGTTTTGAGAACATCTGACCTGTGCAAAGTTCACATTGGTCAATGTCGCAATTGTTCTTATGTCATTAATGGCCTAGAAATAGTGCAGAACCTTTAATATTTCTGAATTTTACATTAGATTAGGGTGTCCAGAAACTTAAAACGTTGTTAGGTTCTTTGTTCAGAATCTTAAAACTTTCAATTGGTTTCTGGGTTTAAAATAATTTGTAAATCCCAGATTTTCAGTGTGGTCTCAAACATTTGGACTCGTCTCTGTAAGATCACATGTCTAAATAAATATATATATATATATATATATATATATATATGTGTGATGACGCTGCTAGTACTTAAAGGGATATTTCACACAAAAATAAAAATTCTGTCTTCACTTACTCATCCTCAGCTTGCCACTGATTTCTATAGTATGGATACAAATACTGTGGAAGTCAATGGATATTGTCAACTGTTTGATCACCAGCATTCTTCAAAATATCTTCTTTTGTGTTCAACAGAAGGAAGAAACTCATACAGGTTTGCAACAAGTGGACGGTGAGTAAATGATGACAAAATGTCAATTTTTGGATAAACTATTCCTTTAAATGCTTATAGAACACGTGTGTCTCTATCTGAAATCACATAACTGTCTATACCTATTATCAAGGAAGAATAATATCTCCATATATATCCATCACTCTCAAATTCCCAAACAAAGATCACTTTTCCCAACATTGCTTGAAGTTTGAGCCTTTAACTACAACTTTTATGGTTGGTGATGGTGCCAGTATGTTCACTGGAATGAGAGAGAGCTTCCCAAGGATTCCTCTTGTATCCAAGGCTTTGGATCAATTTTAGTCTGTAACCCAATCTGTAAATAAACACCCATTTCCTAGTTCAGTCAACTGTCTAGTTGTTTTGACATTGAACTAATAGACTTCAATACCACTATAAGCTTGCTGTGGTTTTTCACTCAGCATCACCAACTAATGCCCAAATGAAACTGTACCAGACATGTTGAGCTGCAGGCTCATGATAGAATGGAGAGGTTTAACATTGTTTTCCTCTCACTGGAAGTTGGTGATCTCTCATGCTGGTTGAACAAATGGAGAAAGGTGCAAAATGGTCAGAGACGGCTAAACACTATTCATATATTTTCTCCCAAATGTTTTTCATTCTTGCTGCCAGAGACGTCGTTTGTATTGGAGGTTGAAGGCCATGAGGGTGTCCTCACTCGGACTGTGATGGCTTTAACTGCTGCTGCTCTGTGGTGCTCAACATTGTAAATGTCTGTCACAATGGACTATGAAAGCCGCTGAAGTCCCTCACCACTCTGCACCAGAACCCTTTGACACAGGTCGATCCTGAGAATGTCAACCAGTACAACATGCCACAACTTCTCTTGAAGCATCAATCAAGGCACAAAAGTTCAAATATGTTCTCACACCGTTGTCAGCACTAAATTAAAACACTGCAGACTAATACATATGAATGAAGTCTAGAGGCCAATAGATATGGATTGTGCGTCAATTATGTGGTGCTCTTTTTCCCCCCAAAATAAATAAAAAATGCAATTCACCCATACAATGACTTGAATAAAACTCATCTATGATGAGTATGTTTTTATTTTTAAATTAAAATTCATTTTGATCTTTTTTGAGGCATAAAGGCAAAAATGTCAGGGTGATACAACTGTCCAATAAAAATAAAAAAAATAGCTTTCATTAAAAGAATGGAATTCTTGGAAAGAAACCTTTATTATATTTGTAATAATCTTTTATTAATATTTAAAAAAAAAAGAGAAAGAAAGAAAAAAAGAAATATTTTAACAATCTGTTTTAATATGTTTCACAATCAGCTTCAAAAACGTTTACAAAATCAAAGTCATCTGGTGCGACCAACATGTACAAAAAGGAAATGATATCATAGAAGGAACTCCTGCAGACTCTCATGACTGTGTGTCAAAGTCAATAATTCTCTAAAAATATCAGATAATTTGACCTTTTTATGAAAATGCAAGGATAAGATGGTTAAGACCAGGTTAAGACTATCAAGCTGTAAGATGCTGTGTGGTGCGGTTTCCCCAAAAACTATACATTTATGAATATGATAAAGTGCATGGAAAATATGTTGTTACTTTTTACTTGATAGTCCTTGTTTTGAAAAATATTCCATTATTGCTATTGCCTAATCCTAATGGCTCATCCTGATTGGAATTTCTACCACAGGGAGGCAGTTGACACATTACATATGGATGAAATGTAAATGAAGGAAAGATTGCCCAGCCATTCTCACCTTAATCTCTTCAACTGTATGAGAATGTCAACAAAAGCCTGAAATCTGGCTCCGCTGGTTTGCACATCCTTGTCTGCTGCTTATGTTTACGGTCACAGAGTCCATATGTAAAGGCAAGTGAGGGTTCTCACTGGGTGACAACGGTTCCAATTAAGAAGGCAAAAGGAAAACAAACAAACAAGCATTTCACTTTGAAGAGAGTGCCCAATCTTCACCCAACCAAACCTTGAATGACAATCAGTCACTCTACATAACAAATGGGTGATCTCAGACTCATGCAGCAAGAAAAGTTGGCAGATGTTAAGATGATCAGAGAAACAGGGACAATCTGTTTGCACCGGAGCTGATAAATTAAAAATAAAGATGTTTTATTTAAGTGGGGAATATGGAGAGTTCCTGAGGGTTTATGGGCGAGGAACTGGCCCTGGAAGGCATCTATAGATCACTGAACTGGGCTGGGCTTTAAAAGCTCCTCAGAGAAAGCGATTCACAGCCAAAGGTCACATTCCCTGGCTTTAGACTTGAATAATTAATATTTATAAGGGTTTAATACGAGTTAGAGTTCCTAACTAACACTCCCACACTCCTCTAGCCATACATGTAACCATGTCCGAAAAGAATAATTTTTCAAGATATTAGAATTTTGAGCACATAGTTGTTAGATGATTGGCAACGACTAACAACTTCACAAACGTGTAATTCTTTACAATATTCAGATATGATCCTATAATGGGGATCTTATTTATCCACAAATGCTGGACTTTGCCTGAGAATGATCTTTTTAATGGTGAATGTATTAATGTGAAAACCAGATGGGATTAATAACAGTAAAGTCATCTGAACTCTTTGTATGACTGAATTCGATTACCATCAAAGCTTAACAAATTTGAAATAATAAAAAGCGCAGCCGATGTTACAGAGAAACATTCATGTTTATGTGCTGTCACTACTGTTTTGACTATTGTGTTTTCATTTCTTATACTGTAAAAATATTTACTATAAAAATAATGTTTCTTAAACATTATTAGAGTACATTTTAGAATAAAATACTAGTTCAGACTGTCTACTTCAAAATGCAACTTTAGATTATGGGAACACATATTTACTATCAACAAAGAGTTTTCCTTCGATAAATTCCCAATTTACTGCTTATTGATAATAAGTGAGATAGTAGTAGTTATGTTTAGGTATAGGGAAGGGTTAAGGGATATAGATCATGGTCATGCGGAATAAGGCATTAATATGTGCTTTATAAGTACTAATAAACAGCCAATATGTTAGCAATATGCACGCTTATAAGCAACTAGTTAATAGTGTTCCCAAATCTAAAGTGTTACCCTTCAAAATGTCATGTAATTAATTCAATGTGTTACTTGCCATTTCTTTGTAGTTATTTGAAATTTGTTTCAAAATAAATCCTACACCCCATTTTTAGTGTATGAAGTCCAAAAAACATGTGTACATCTTTAAAGTTAATAAAAGAATGTGACAGATATATTGATATTATGTTTCAAAAACACACTAGAGCACTAGAAGTCCGATGTGCTGGACGTTACGTGTAAATATCTATGAATACTAATGAGATCAACATTGGAGTTGTCCGTTTTCTAGGGGAGGATGTTTCTTTGATACAAATTCCATTAGCGTCTTGTGTCGAGGACAATTTACTTTCAAGAGGGGAACACAAAAAGTGTTTGTCAGTATCCTGAGATTATTAACATAATTGAGATTACTGGCGATGAGGCCATCCTGTGTTGTCTTCTTGATAAACACATTGTGGGCATTATTATGGGGCATAAAAAGGGATGGGACGGTGGATGATGGAAACCCTGCGGCGCAGCAGCACTCATCTGCCGCAGTCCCAGCATCCTGCGGGCTGCAGCGGCGTGAACTATATGCTAACCTGATTAGTGGCACGTATCCCTCCTCTGCTTTGTGTGTGTGCGCTGCGTTTTGTCACTGACCCAGGCGGGAGTTCAAATGCGATTACGTCCCCGTGAACAGAGGGAACCACGAGATCGCTCTCCAATGGCTGCGCAACAATCGCAAAATGAGGGGGAAGATAATGAGCCTGTCCGGTGTGCTTCTGACATTCTTGAACATGCTCAAAAAGACAAGAGTGGGAACTGATCAGCAGAAAAAGATCCAGAAAGGAGCCTCAGAGGAAGAAAGAGAAAGATCAAACCTTCATGCCCTGTTATAGCTCATAAAGGGCACATCAAAGGAGGAGCACTGTGAAGGACTGTGTCATTATCTGAGATGGAGGAGATGAGGCCCACGCCTGCTTGGAGTGAATATAAATATGCACACTCCCATGACAAACAATACCCACATCTCAATGCCTGCGAGAGAGTCCCAGTTTACAGCTGTCAGACCATTTAATTACATAACTCTCACTGTACTGCCACAGCTAACTATTATAGAATTGTATTGCAAAAAAAAAAAAAAAAAATTAAATTTTGCATGCCCACCCACTCATAATACAATTTCAAGATAGAGTGTACAGTTTGCGAGCTGAGTAAAACTGCACAACTGGTCATTTGCTCTCACACGATCAGGGGCCGATGGCAAACAAAGACTTCCGTTTGAAGACAGGTGTTTAAAACAACTGTCAGAAGGTAAATAAAGCAAGCCGCTGAACTGTGAATCTTGGTAATTAAACCAATAGTTTAAGCCACAGCCTCAGGTGTAGATTTAAAACGGTCACACCAAATTGGAGCACCCTGCATAGATCTTCCACTACAGTTGGAAGGCGGGTCTGTGAGTCATAATGTACATTAGATGTTCTTCATTCTTATCAAGAGCACCTGTACTTGACATATGACTCGCATAGTAAAGTAAACAAGTTCACTGTTTGTTATGCTTTGTGTAAAAAAAAAAAACATGGTGAATGTTCTCCACACTGAGCAAACTTCCTTTTTGAAACAAAGAATAATTATTCCATTTAACTCTAAGGAATTATTCATTTAAATTTGTATTGGCACGGTTTCATCTTGGCCCAAAGCTATTTGCCTTACTAGATTTCTAGTATGCAATACACACAATAAAAACTGTGCAGTTTGCTAGAGATCTGAAAGCCTGATTGTGCTGGAGGTTTTGGCCTGCTTTACTTACAACAGGATTCCCGGTGCTTTTCCAGGTTATTCAAACAGTTCATTACAAACTATCAAGGAACTTCTTTAGGCAAAATGCATGCAAAATTATGCAAATGAGCTGCTTGGAACGTGCCACAACCGCATCAACATTTTTATGAAGTGTCAAACAAAAGCTGGCGCTGAACGCGCTGCCTTCATCTTCCTTTCTGCTTTGTTATGCCTGAGGCGCGTTGGTGGTATTGCATTTCCTCAGCCACATAGTCAAATCCATGCTCTAAATGAATTCTACTGAAAAAGGCCTGTATTTCATTTGAAGTGAAGCTGAGTCCAGCTGAAGATAATCTCTCACATCACCACGGCGGGTGGCACGCTCAAGATCTGGGGTCTTCATCAACCTGTGTGAGAATCAATAATATTATGTATAAAAAGTTGTATGGCTTAAAGGGTTAGTTCACCCAAAAATCTTATTAATTACTCACCCTCGTGTTGTTCCAAACCTGTAAGACCTTCGTTCATCTTCGGAACACAATTTAAGACAATTTAATTTTGCTGCGTCACTTTGGACACGGGTTCACGACAGTACCATGACGCGAGCATGTGGCGGTGCCGGCGCTGACCCAGATCCGGCGTGATGACGTCATTACGCCGGATCTGGGTCAGCACTGACACACGCTCGCGTCATGATCCTGTCGTGAACGCGCATCCACAAGTGACACAGTAGAGACGAAAATGTGGAATAAAGTCGTTATTTTTGTTTTCTTTGTGCA
>NW_015664312.1:157747-219753 GCF_001515625.1 Sinocyclocheilus rhinocerous | reverse complement strand
AAAATCGTGCTGTAAAGCGATTTAGAAATCGCGCATGCTCAAATCGCGATTTTATGATGATTTCGATTAATTGCACAGCCCTAGTTTACACGGACTACTTTGTCGATCATCTTGGTACTTTTCTGGACCTTGAACGTGGTAGTTACCATGCTGTCTATGGGAGGGTCAGAGAGCCCTCAGATTTCATCAAAAATATCTTAAATTGTGTTCAGAAGATGAACGAAGGTCTTACGGGTTTCGAACAACACAAGGGTGAGTAATTAATGACAGAATTTTCATTTTTGGGTGAACTAACCCTTTAAGTTCACACAAAAATGAAAATTCACTCGTATACTCACCAATAGAACACAATAGAAAATGTTTTGAAGCACTGTTTTTGGCAATGTACTGTAATGAAAGTCAATGGGTTCCAAAACAAACATTTTTGTAAACTATAAGACTCTAAAATCAATTGGGGAGCGTTTCCCAAACGATCGAATTTGCTGCTTAACTTCCATAGTACGATGCATTGTTGGAGAAACGAACTAGCTAGTCATGACTGTTTCCCGAAAACTTAGGAACTTTGTTGCACATCCGTTGTTTGAACCTCATTGGTTAGAACTGATATCAAGTAGGTGGTAGCAATGTAGTAGTAATCAAATAATAAATCAAGTAGTAATGTCAGGTTATTGCTTTAAATAACAAACTTAGTATCTGAGGACTGCTTCACTATTTTTGTTTTCTATTATTTGCTGCTTTGCGGGTTCCCTTACGTCACTCCGGAGTTCCCTGTTTTACTAGAGCAAGTACACACATGCACGCTCTTTAAAAACACTGCTTTAATTCTCATAACAAACTAAAAGAAGTACAATGAAATTAGTATACATGCTGAATGAAAGATTGTACTACATGTTAGTTTGCTTATTTTGCTCAAGTGCATGATCTATTTGTCTACATCTCATACTAACAAGAAACTATGCTTCAAACCACAGGTTGAAAGCTGTAGTTCCAACCACACAACTTTGCAATGCTGTTTGTGAATGTTCATTGGAACATGGATTTGGGAAACACCAAATCCTTTAACTGTGTTGGTAACGATGGAATTTGCAAACATAGATGGCTAACTATGCTTTTGGGAAACGTGTTTATAGAATAACACTTCCTTCCAAAGTCAACGATTGAATGGATGTATGTTAATACAGTCTGGAGACGGCGAGACTCTTGAATATCAGGGGCGCAGACAGAGTGCTATGAAGATTTATCAGGTCACCTGGGGCACACTGACAGCCTTTGAGCACGACATTCAAACGGCTGTTGGGAGAAGGAGCAGGTGATAACGCTTTCCAGCCCCCTCTCTCAGCATGCTCATATTGTGTGTGTGTATGTGTATGTGTGACAGAATGCGAGTGCTCTTTGTATGTCTACCTCAAGACAGGAAAAAAGAGGGTTACAAGGGCTTTCAGAAGCAAATGAGCAGAGAACTAGCGTCCAGAGACTGGTTGTTTGAACCTCATTGGTTAGAACTGATATCAAGTAGGTGGTAGCAATGTAGTAGTAATCAAATAATAAATCAAGTAGTAATGTCAGGTTATTGCTTTAAATAACAAACTTAGTATCTGAGGACTGCTTCACTATTTTTGTTTTCTATTATTTGCTGCTTTGCGGGTTCCCTTACGTCACTCCGGAGTTCCCTGTTTTACTAGAGCAAGTACACACATGCACGCTCTTTAAAAACACTGCTTTAATTCTCATAACAAACTAAAAGAAGTACAATGAAATTAGTATACATGCTGAATGAAAGATTGTACTACATGTTAGTTTGCTTATTTTGCTCAAGTGCATGATCTATTTGTCTACATCTCATACTAACAAGAAACTATGCTTCAAACCACAGGTTGAAAGCTGTAGTTCCAACCACACAACTTTGCAATGCTGTTTGTGAATGTTCATTGGAACATGGATTTGGGAAACACCAAATCCTTTAACTGTGTTGGTAACGATGGAATTTGCAAACATAGATGGCTAACTATGCTTTTGGGAAACGTGTTTATAGAATAACACTTCCTTCCAAAGTCAACGATTGAATGGATGTATGTTAATACAGTCTGGAGACGGCGAGACTCTTGAATATCAGGGGCGCAGACAGAGTGCTATGAAGATTTATCAGGTCACCTGGGGCACACTGACAGCCTTTGAGCACGACATTCAAACGGCTGTTGGGAGAAGGAGCAGGTGATAACGCCTTCCAGCCCCCTCTCTCAGCATGCTCATATTGTGTGTGTGTATGTGTGTGTGTGACAGAATGCGAGTGCTCTTTGTATGTCTACCTCAAGACAGGAAAAAAGAGGGTTACAAGGGCTTTCAGAAGCAAATGAGCAGAGAACTAGCGTCCAGAGACTGTCAGAGAGAGAGAGAGAGCAGTGCGAGAATTAAGAAGCAAAAGCAAAACAGGCCGGTGTCGCTTGTCAACTTACCTTCTAATGTTGAAATATATGTAAGGTGCTGTTAAATGAGCTAAAAAAATCACAAATGAGATCTCTTTAATATCTCAATTGATTCTTCTAGAAATCAAGGAGATTAAATGAAAAAAAAAAATCTATTTAGAAATACTCTTAAAACCAAAATATTTGATCTATCAACATTAATTTTAAAATTAAATAATTAATTTAATTCATTAATTAAAGGAGAAAATAATCCGAAACAAAACTGATATTTAAATGATCCATAACTGAGAGCTGCATATTATTAAATATTAACATGTTAATACATGCCCAATAAAATATTAATAATATATGTATATTCTCATGAATACTAATATTTGCATATGTTCTATCTGTCAAATTTGTGACTCCAGACTGAGAACTCCAAACAATTATTATACTTTTCACCAATTAGATGGAGATGGAAAATTCACAATTCTCTCAAACGGCCCTAGAAAACAGTGATCATAATTATCATATTCTGACAGATAGATTGAAATCCTCAGATGGATGGATTAGGAACATGACTATTTTGCTCTGGGATTCAGATCTGTTGACAACACATCATGTCTGTTTCACATTAATGTCAGAATATACCATCATTCCCAGCATGGCAACAATATTTAACAAATTGTAATACCCTAAAAACTCCAAATGCAAATGGGATTTCCATTTAAGACTACCATGGCCTTGTCAGAGTGACTGAAAAACAAGATGGATGATTCCATTCCTCCATTCTAATTGCCTTTGAATGTTCTAATTCTCCATCTGGCCCTTTCGGAGGTGACAACGTAAACAACATTCCTAGAAGAAAGTGAATGGTGGCAACCCTGACTGGGAGAATGGGCCTGCCTGATCAATCAGCCAGTATTGATCCTCTTTAGCACATTTGTAAATATGGTCTGTGTGCCTCTGTGTGAGTGTTTAGTTTGCATGTGTATATGTGTTGGAGTGGTATGGTTGGGGAAAATGCAACATCCATGTTCAGGGTGCGCATTTTAGGCCGTCAGACCTCCTAATTACTAAGCTTGAACCCCACTAACAAAAGAGGGTCCTTCTTATGTATGTCTTTCTTATGTTAAACTATGTATTTATTTTACCCTGAGGTCTATCTATCTATCTATCTAAAGAGATAGATAGATAAATATCTGATCATATATTCCTTGGGAATCGAACTAGATGATCCTCAACCAAGTTTTGAAAAAGTTACTCAAGTCAACATCTCTGAATAGTTTGTAAAATAATAATCGACTGTGATATGAAATTAAATGCAGGTACTAAATCTTCAGAGGAAAAGGAAATGGTTGGGGTTTTTGTCCACAATGTTTGGTCTTCACGTGGCCCTCAGCGGACGGTCCTTCTGCTGATGTGCCTTCTCTTCCAAGGACCTCTATTATCCATTGGGTTTTTTCCTCTTCTCAATGCCCTTGGCTTCAATGCATGTGAAGGCCTGATGCAGGCCACCCCTGCACTGCGGCGGAACCCTGTTTCTCTCCATTTGCGGATCACTACACAGGACAATCACTCTATCCATCTTTTCTTTTCATTTTTTTCTCTTGCTCGATCTTTCCTCTCCTTTTGATGGGTTTTCTTGGAAGTGGGTGGGGAGGATTTTGACGGTGCAAAAGAACCCCCCTAAACTTTGTTATGGTTCTTTTTTTTTCAGCACATATCAAAGATATGAAGAGGAGTCAAGACTTCAAAGCTGAAGATGGACTTAGTGTGACAGTGACCTCCCCCACCTCAACGAAAGAGTTTAGATCAGAGGTCAGACTTTGGGGACAAATGATAATATATTTGCTTGCAGGCCTGTACAAAACCCAAAACCGGGGAGTCATAATTTCAATCATTCAGCCAAATTACTTGAATTATCCTACATTCAAGTGAAAAGATTCCAAGTCACTGCATTGACCACAAAAATAAATGTTGCATGGCAACTCTGACAATTTTATGTGTACTAAAATGTTTAATCTTTTTAACCATACACTATTTGTAAATGAGATTAGACTTATGTATATGCCTATGTGATCTGCAAATACAGTTATTAGCATTCTTAAATATAGAACTGTAAGATAAATGGGCTAAAGCATAGTACTGCTTTAGCAAGTCAGGAATTCTTTGAAGAGGCTCTCAAATCCTAATCTCATGGGCAAGCATTTGCACTAGAAGACGGTGCATTGTCTGTGATCTGGTCACTGAAGAACAAGGCTTCTCTGCAGTGCAAGGTGACCTTGCGTGCCCCTGTCAACACCCACCACCAAATTACAGACTTAAGTCATACAATTATGCATATATGCTAGCATGCATTCCTCACTTGATCAGAGGATGTAGCCAATGTAATGCAGTGTTACTGTATGTAGTACAAGACTTGCCCCTTGAACTAACAGATACTTCTAGTGTCAAATAATGGGCACAGGATAATACTTCCTCTATGCATGTGCATTGCCATATCTCCAAGGACCAAGGGCCAATGAACCTCCTTATCTTCTTAACAGACTGTCTTTGTTAAGATGATTAGAATACTGAACACAGACATGTTTTAAGACTTCTGGAGAGTTACATAACACTCCCAAATCATCTACTAAAAATGTAACTCTGAATCATGTATCATACCTGATCCCCAAAATCAAGATTATGTACAATGCAATTATTGATTAAAATGCGAGTAAAACATGAAAGAGTGTGAAAAGGGTTTAAAAATTATATTTTCTCTTTTGAGGGTGATGGGCCTGCTGCTCTACCTCCTGCATGGTTGTTGAGAAATCCATTTGCTTCCATTTGGCACCACATTCATCTTCATCACCATTAGTGGAATAAAAGATAGACACTGGGCAAGAGTGCGCTGGCTTTGGGATTGGAATGGATACCATCAACAAAGAGGTTTTGGGGGCAGAGAGGCTGCAGGACTCCACTTGGAGTTTTTGGACACTGTTAGTTCTGCTCAAAAATGTGCAGACAAGTTCTACGGAAGTGGTCTGAAATGATAGCAGAACTAAACAGGGAATCTTCGGACTATGTCATCGTGCTTATCTTGCAGAAAAAAAGGGGAACGCTTCATCCTTCCTTTCTACTGAATCAGAAATCAGCTGTGAAAGAACACTGTTGAGCCCTGAAAGTATTCTTTTGGCTGTATCTCAAAAGTGGACATGCACTGGACATGCGCACATCAATACAGCATAATTTTTGTCACACTGTACAACAATAATTACTATTTTTTCATTATTGTAAGAGGTAGGTTTAGGGTTGGGGTATGTGTAGACGTTAATAAAACACAATCTAATAGGTAGTAAAATTAATTTAATTGTTCGTTTACGGTCAGAGCTGTATCCCTTCTAGCCACAACCGCTAGGACAGAAAAGAGCAATTTCCAATTGGACCGCAGCACTACAACTTCCTACTCGTTTTGCCGTATTTACAGTAATAGAAGTACAAGAAAAAACTCACATGGTCTGTCCTTCATTGTTTGGAACACTTTTGTAGCCCAAGAAAGCTTTCATTATTTAATGTAATTATTTACTAATGTAATTAAAGCAATTATTTACTGTCTATTTACAACAGGTTAGGTTTGAAACTTTCCTGAAACAACTTCTGACAATTATTATGGATATGTTGATCTCAGAGATCTTGTAGGGGAAAAAAAGCCATAAAGGCGCTTTTAGAAAAAAATGTGAACAAATGTTTAGGCCTACTTGTAAAAATATTCACTTTCTTCATCACCATTAGTGGAATAAAAGGTAGACACTGGGCAAGAGTGCGCTGGCTTTGGGATTGGAATGGATCCCATCAACAAAGAGGTTTTGGGGGCAGAGAGGCTGCAGGACTCCACTTGGAGTTTTTGGACACTTAGTTCTGCTCAAAAATGTGCAGAAAAGTTCTACGGAAGTGGTCTGAAATGATAGCAGAACTAAACAGGGAATCTTCGGACTATGTCATCATGCTTATCTTGCAGAAAAAAAGGGGACGCTTCATCCTTCCTTTCTACTGAATCAGAAATCAGCTGTGAAAGAACACTGTTGAGCCCTGAAAGTATTCTTTTAGCTGTATCTCAAAAGTGACTGTTGATGTATAAACTTTTAAATTGCAATGCATGGACATTGCTGTCTTAATGTACCTGAAAAAAAAATGCAGTTCTGTCATGACAACTCTCGGAGGGATTGGCATGGTAATGTACATGACAATGTTAATGTATTTGGTCTTGGAGGAATAGATCTGCTACGCTGCTGCTGCGGCAAATACATCCACAACATGCTGCTGTGAGCATGTAAGAAATATTGCTGCTGCAAATATAACATACATGAAATAACCCCCATATAGCATACGTGAATCACCTCGTAGCAGATCTATGCAGGTGGAGCTGGGGAAGGTGGAGGGTTTCTGAAGCAAGCTGCAACTGCTACGGCAAGCACTAGTCATATATTTGAATGTTGAGCAGCGAGCCCATTTGCTACCGATACAGGAGAGAACCAATCAGCTGTGCCATGTGATAATGATGTCATTAGGTCAGATTGAGTTAGACCTATCGGACTGCGCCATCTAGAGTTTCACGCCAGAACTCTGCATTTCAGCTACTCATTCATCTTGTATACCTGCTATATGGTGCTTTACCTTACCAGTGTAGTTGTTTTTCCATCATAAAGATTTTATCAAGGTGGGGTGATATCTGAGACAATCCCGGCTTTTCATCATGCCTTTCATCATCAAGTCTTGTTCAGCTCTATTTTACGATATTGTAAATTCTTAATGATTACATTCCAAACTGTTGTGCCACGCATACATTTTTATTTAAGCGGATATCGTCCTCTTTTGGAAGACCAAAGTAGCTTCGCTTTCACAACGAAGCGCACAGCGTCTTCAGGACATGGCGGCAGCGTCAACAATACTACAGCGAGAATAAAAGTTATGCCTTCTTTCTTTGCGTGAACATTTGGGGGCTTTATGCAAATCTTCCCACATAGTGAGGTAGGTATGTGGGGGCGTGTTCGAACGAGCCGTTTTAGGTAGGTGTGGCTAACTCTTAACTTTTATAAAGAATATCTCTTTGGATTTGAGACTTTAGTCTTTGCAACTTTACAGATCTTGTTTATGCACCAAGAGCTTGTAACACTCTAAAGAGAAAGGAAAAAATGAAATCGCATCATATGACCCCTTTAAGATCACACTAGGTATTTACATTCACTAATTTCTCAGTCTGAATGAATCCAATCCGATTTCAGATTCTGACATTTCTGAGTATATGAACCCTTAATTTTGTCATCTGATTTTCGTCACATTTTAGTTTACATGTACTGTTATTTATTCTGAAGAAAACGTCAGTGCATTTGCAGTGCATTTTTAGCAAATATTCTGTAACTATTCAGTGTCCTCCAGTCACCATGCAATTCGTAAGACTTAAATAAGTACATTCACAAACCTATGTTAACAGAGATCTTATTATAAACGTGCCCTGGTAAACATATGCATCATAACACTGCACATGTGTGCAATGGAGTTTTGAATCTGATTGAGAAGACAGTCGCATTGAACCGTTTACATGCTTAGATTTTTGCTATTGATTGGAGTTTTATTCTGATCAAAATTTAATACGGATCGACCTTAGTCGTATTGATTGAGTAACTTACATGAAGGCTTTTCAATCAGACTGAGCCATCAAATCGATTAAAGGGTTATTATAATCAATTCAATCTTCAACAGATTATTTTGGTTCCTATAAACATAGCTAATAAAAGCATGTGAATTGAATGCTTGTGTCCGAGCAAGCATCCCATCCCAAGAGGTAGTGATTACTGGCCTGTTGTATGCTACAGGATGGACAAGATCAGCACTTGTACACCTAAGGGCACAAGACAAATAGCCAGAGCTTAATGAGAGGTAATATGTGGTAAGAAAGACGAAGACTACAGAAGAAGAGAGAGCCTACAGGTAAATGTGATAGGTGGAAGGATTAGCTCAAGTGATTGATGACCAGCAATCTGCTCATTAGGATAGCTGTTATAGCTCTGCACTAGCAACTGAGCATTACGATAGTTGTACTAGTACAATAATGTATTGATTTATTGCAAGCTGATGTATAGTAACATTTTTGCCTTTCAGGGTTTGATGTTACATCTAAACCACCATGGCAGATTACCTTTGACTTTTACTCATAATTCCATATAAATGTTAAAACAAAGTATGTAGATGTTAAATATAAAACAACATGCAATGCAAAAAAATGTTTAGTCAGGTAATTTAAAACATGCTTCATGTGGAAACATCTAAATGAATTTTTTAGTGAAATTTTTTTTTATTATAACTAAAAACCAATTATGGGATACTTTAAAGGTTCAGTCAGTAAAACAAAGAAAAGCCCCTTTATGTAACAATTTTTCACTGCTGTTATATGGTTATGCACAAACTACCTCTCAGATACCTCTATCTTGTGTTGCATTGGACAGATGTCTAAATGAGAATGTGCACTTGTTTTGAATTTTAAAAAATGAACTTTTGCACACAAAGTATTTTTTATGATTTAATACTTTATTCATCCAAGGGCTGTTTAAACAAAACTGCTTATATGCATGGTATGGTATATGTGCCCTTGCCTTTGACAATATGGAGATAATACAGTGAATGACAAACTGAAGGTATAAATGCACAGGTATAAATGTATAAATGATCTTAAGTTGGGGGAGGAGATGGGCGCTCATTGGCAATTAGACCGACACCCTGTTTGAATCTTTGAAAAAGGATTGTCCTTTGTCCCGCTACTTTTGTTTCTTAATCTCAGTGCTCACCAGGACTGAGTCGTTTACCTCTAGGTAGCCAGAGAGAGTTATTTATTGTGCCCTCATTCATACGCAGGCATGCACATTCATCTTAAACCTCCCTAATGGGTAATGCACTTAAGAATCTACCTGAACATTACCTGATGGAAAAAAAAAAAAAGTTTTTTGTTATACTTTCTTAAATCCAGTTGTTTGTTTAGGAGATCCTTATAAATGTATGTAGATTGCTGTGCCTCAAAAATATCTGTGAAGTGTGCGTGTGTGTGTGTGTGTGTGTGTGTGTGAATATATTTAACAATCTATAAGGGGGGAAAGTATTTCCATTGACTAAAACACAAATGACTATGCATTAGTTTTCCAGTCATTCATGATTCAATTTAAACATACAGTAGCTATAGTATATAACTATACTGTATAGCCTACAGTATATAGACTATATTAAACTGACTTTTTAAGATGATATTATTATTTATATATTTATTTATTTATTCAAGCCTGAAAGACACCAACTTAATTCCCTGATATTTCCAGGTTTTCCGTGACTGCAGGAAACCTGCTAAAATTCAAAAATGCAGTATAGCTGGCAGTTCATTGTTGGAATTTAACAAGTTGGCCACTTAGTTGGTTAAAGGGTCCTAAGCTACGTTAGAAGCTCACTAGCATACTCTATAATCAGACAAAGTTAATAATAACTTCCTCCAAACCGACGGCACTTGTTGTCTGAGGTAGAAGAAAAAATGTTGAGTGTTAATGCTGCCAGGTTACTAAATATATAATGTGATAGTTTCAGTCACTTACTATACCTTTAAATCTGCACCAGTAGTCCACAGTAAACATTTTATCAATTCAGAAACGTGTTACTATTTAGTCTTTAAGAATGAAATCGAACTTGAAACGTGCATGTCTGCAGCTAAGACAGGTTAAGGCTAGAAGAGATACAGCTGCGGCTACTGGACATGCGCACATCAATACAGCGTAATTTTTGTCACACTGTACAACAATAATTACTATTTTTTTATTATTGTAAGAGGTAGGTTTAGGGTTGGGGTAGGTGTAGACGTTAATAAAACACAATCTAATAGGTAGTAAAATTAATTTCATTGTTCGTTTACGGTCGGAGCTGTATCCCTTCTAGCCACAACCGCTAGGACAGAAAAGAGCAATTTCCGATTGGACCGCAGCACTACAACTTCCTACTCGTTTTGCCGTATTTACGGTAATAGAAGTACAAGAAAAAACTCACATGGTCGGTCCTTCATTGTTCGGAACACTTTTGTAGCCCAATAAAGCTTTCATTATTTAATGTAATTATTTAGGCTACTAATGTAATTAAAGCAATTATTTACTGTCTATTTACAACAGGTTAGGTTCGAAACTTTCCTGAAACAACTTCTGACAATTATTATGGATATGTTGATCTCAGACGTCTTGTAAGGAAAAAAGAGCCATAAAGGCGTTTTTAGAAAATAACAGGTTCTTTATTTATTATTATAGCCGTTTGTAACAAATTCGTCCAGTGTTTTTTTTTTTTTTTTTTTCCTGAAAGAGTATTCACTTTGTTCAATGTAATAATGGAAAAGTTCACAATGTTTTAAAAACGTATAAACATTCAATGTATTAAGTTTATTTTTCCACTCCGATGCATGTTCTGGACATATAAGTCTTAATTATACAAAATATAATATAGTAATAAAGGTCTAAGTAACATTTGATCTCAAAGAGCACAAAGTGAACAAATGTTTACTTGTAAAAATATTTGATATAGTAATGTAAGTGTGTTGTTGATATCTCTGTATATTAAAAAAAATTATAATTACATTTTTAAAAACTGTGTAATATGAAGAACTTGTTCCTTTATTGTTGCTAGCTTCTCTCTCAACTCTAAAGTTTTTGGCACAACCAAAGTACTTGTTTTACGGTACTGAAAGTGGAATGTGTGGAATTTGTAAAGCTTCAATTCATCCTGAAGCTACAGCAGTGAGGCAGTGAGGTCTTTAAAGTGAGAGCGCCCCTATTTGATCAAACTCTATCAAACAATTTGTGTTGTTAACGCCATGTGCAGATAGTCTGCTTAAACTCCATAGACAAACCAGTACTCTTTAAAAGGGGGAACACTGTTTATTTACGGTTCTAAAAGGTCTAATGACATTTTCTTTATTTTCTGAAATATGTAATAGCCTACTGATATAAACTACATTCCTTATAAACATTTTATTGAAACGTCAGGAAGTTGTTAAGTAAGGATGACAAGTGGAATGACTCTCGTGAGATGTCTTAAAGTTTTACAAAATATTTTCTACATTATACATCTGCAAGAGAAGTTTTCAGATGAAAGCTAGTGCCGCAGTTCTGCCTGGCAACAGGCGTTCTCGTTCATTGGTTTATAATTTCTGCTTCCTTCTTTTAGGGTAACCCAAAAGAGTTTACTTTTTTTTTCCACCCCAGACCACACAATTGTCTCATATATACGGAAACCACATTCAAGTGTATGCATAAATGACTCTAATATAAAAAAAATGCATAAAGTGATTGTGCCACAGTACAGTCACAAAGAGTTTAAACAATCTAAAAAGGCGTCTCAGCAGAAAACGACTGTTAACGTAGACTTTGAATTTGACATGAACAATTGAGATCTGAGCGCTGTAGTTACACTGAGAAGGCAGCTGAGTTTCTCGGTGCGACAGTGGGCACCTTGATTTGGGCTATTATAACGCCCCCTACCAATACTTAACCAATACACATATTCAGACCCTTTTACCCCGTCTTTTCACCCCCGATACCCACAACACTAGCAGCCTGCCCCCTTGCACCCCCACCGATTCTCCTTGGTCACTCGTCAGCCGGCATAGGACCTCCTATTTCCATACTGCTAAAGGAAGGAGCCCAAGCTCGAGAGAAGATAGTTCTTTAAGATTGATCCTCCGCCCTGAGCAGACAGCCTCGCGCTCTCTCACAGGCTCGCTGCTGCTTTGATCTTCCCTTAACAACAGTCACGTCATAGGGGAGTTTTGTCAAGCGGAGCTGCAGCGAGAGTTTTAGAGGGTTCAGCAGAGGCAGCAAAGCATCCACGGGACCAGTGTCCGACACGAGATCTAGTTATCTTATTTTTTTTTTGTCACCGCTAAACCTCGGGCACCACTGAAGACATGGAACACCAGTTGTTTTGCTGTGAAGTGGATACCATAAGAAGAGCTTACCAAGATAGCAACCTGTTGAATGACCGAGTTTTACAGACAATGCTCAAAGCAGAGGAAAATTATCTTCCATCACCAAATTATTTCAAGTGTGTTCAGAAAGAAATCGCACCTAAAATGAGGAAAATCGTCGCCACATGGATGCTCGAGGTTTGTTTTGGATAATAGTTGTCTTTTTGTATTAGCGACACAAGTTTGACTCATGATGATTCTGCTCTTGCTCTTTGGACCCCAAGAACTGTTTACTAAATAGAAATACGTATAACTGTAGCTTGAGTTCTTCAGCATTGTTCTATCACACGGAAATATGCTGCCCGATTATTATTGGGGATTTTTTTACGTAAAAAAAATGTTTTATTACGAAAGTAATATTAATCCTAGACCTGGGACGTTTTCCGTGGTTTCCGATATCGCATTTTTATTTAAAATCGCTTATTTCCCCCCTATCATATGTTTCGTTTATTATTAATCTAAAGAAAATATAAATTAATTTAGATTTTATTTCAATTTAATACCAATGTACACGTATGCATTCTCACTCGTGCCAGTAGCCTATTATACGCCATCTTTGTTGTCGTTTGCTTAAGTTTTTTATATCTCTAAATTCTAAAATGGAAACATTATTGACATCACTTGCGTAAAGTCGCTTACCAGTTGTTCTTTAAATCGCAGGTATAAAGTAACCCTTATTTTTGCAAGAAAACGTAATATTTGTATCTTAAAAGTTTTGTTTCAGTTTGCCATAGGCTATACCTCCTGCACGACGGTCTAAAAATATCATATTTTTTATATTTCTAAATTCACCATCGTATTATAAATGGTCGGATTATATTTCCCATCGAATGATTTGGATTTACAGATGTTTAACATTAGATTTAATGCTTTGGAATAATTTATATTAATTTTTGAAACACCCGCTTCTCCTAAATGTCGCATGCTTCTCTTTGTATGTAGGGGCTTTAGAATTCAATTCATTTCACATCGTTGTTGTCATTGAATTCGAAAGATTTCGCTTTTATCCAATAAAGCATGCGTTACCCAACATTTACATGTGTTTTAAGTCGAGCGAAACAATTTTCGTATATTTTTAAATATTTTTTGAAAAGATGACGAACTAGAAAATTGTTTCCTGAACCTAGCTTGGACGCCACCTTTTTGCCTCGGAAAGCAACGACCGCTAGCATCAGCAGCAAATTGCAATATTTATACTTTGTCGAACACTTTAGATTTGTGTTAACTAACTGATTAAGCACTCTTTTTAGCATTCGCACACGTCTCTTTTCTAATTTAACCCTTTCCAGTGCAAGTGCACGACTCAGTAGATGCTAAACACGTGGGGTAACTCCATAAGATCAAAGCATAGCAAAAAAAAAAAAATTTCACTTCGTTTATTTAATTCACGTTCACCAAAATATTAGTTTATTTCGATTCTAACCACATATTTAGTAAAAAAGCAGCTAATTCTACGAGATATTTATTTTATCTTATATGTACTTTCTTTTCTTTAAAGGTCTGTGAAGAACAGAAATGCGAAGAGGAAGTTTTTCCGTTGGCTATGAACTACCTGGACAGATTTTTATCTGTGGAGCCCACCAAAAAGACCAGGTTACAGCTGTTAGGAGCAACTTGTATGTTTTTGGCCTCTAAGATGAAAGAGACTGTGCCACTAACAGCAGAGAAGTTGTGCATATACACGGACAACTCCGTCCGTCCCAGCGAATTATTGGTAATTATTCAACACTGCACAATTATACAGCTTGATATTGTTTTCTTATATTACTTCACTTAAGTCAAATAAAATGCAAGTGCAAGAATTGCAATCATGCTCTATGTGTACATGAAGTCTTGGATTAAAAGTCTTAACCAGATAATTGGATTGGTCTGCAAGTGTAAAGCCACCCCTCAGACATAAATATAAACGCGCATGTTACAAACGTTTTAGGACTTTTTATGTGTCCGTTAATTGAACGTAGGCCTTGCTTGGCTGTGCAATTAATCGACATCTCCATCTAGCGGTCAAAGAGTGTACAATCGGATATGGAAAAAGCGCCTTTATGTAAACTTGGGCCTTTTTATGCCTCCTTCGCAGCAAATGGAACTGCTGGCACTAAATAAACTGAAGTGGGATCTTGCCTCAGTCACACCACATGATTTCATTGAACACTTCCTCGCCAAACTGCCTATACACCAGAGCTCCAAGCAGATACTGCGCAAGCACGCCCAGACGTTTGTGGCCCTCTGTGCAACAGGTATGTTTTACTGTTTGTGTTCAGTTTTACTTTGATCATTTTTGTTCATGCAATATGTGACCCTGGACCACAAAACCAGTCATAAGGGTCAATTTTTTTGAAATTGAGATGTATACACCATCTCAAAGCTGAATAAATAAGCTTTCCATTGATGTATGGTTTGTTATGATAGGACAATATTTGGCCGAGATACAACTATTTGAAAGTCTGGAATCTGAGGGTGCAAAAAAATTAATCAAAAAAAGAGAAAATCGCCTTTAAAGTTGTCCAAAAGAAGCCCGTAGCAATGTATATTACTAATCAAAAATTAAGTTTTGATATGTTTACAGTAGGAAATTTACTAAATATCTTTATGGAGCATGATCTTTACTTAATGTCCTAATGATTTTTGGCGTAAAAGAAAAATCAATAATTTTGACCCATACAATGTATTTTTGGCTATTGCTACAAATATACCCCAGCGACTTAAGACTGGTTTTGTGGTCCAGGGTCACATATATGGAAGAGAATTTACCTTATATAAATAATAGCTGGCCGAGCAAAAGTTTTGATCACTTTATTATAAACACGCATCGAACGACCATCCCCTTACCTCACTCAGTACTGTGTTATCAGGCAGACTCTTTATTGCAATGGAAAGAGCCATCTCGCTTGTCCTAATTCCTCACTCGCAGTTATTGTAAACCAGTGTGAGCCTCTGCAAGAGAGAGGAAGTCTGTTTCCTTTTGTGATGATTGCTGTTACTGCACCATGGCTCCTGAGAAGCCCTGCCTGCTTCACAACACCACTGCTATGCACGCAGTGCAGGTGAACCAAAAAGAGGAAGCTGTTTTCTGACATTTTTCTTGTGAAAAGGGCTTTGTAACCTGCTACTTTCCCATGTCTAGACGTCTTGATGTCCAGGTTTCTATGAGTTAGAGCATGTGCTCAGATGTTAGGCTGCAAATCCACTTTTTTTGCCCACACACCTCATTGTCGTGCAACCTACAGCAGTCATTTTATCACCTGCCAGAATAAGCCGGTAATGCTTCAGGAAGGAACTACTTCCTGACCACTCTTTTTGTCCCTCCATTTACATGGTGGGTATCACCGCAGCTCGCTCCCCTTTTATGTTTATGACCAGCATTTCTTTGGGACGTAGCCTGGGATCTCAGCCAGGGAGAGTATGGTTGGACAGATACTGGGAAGGGGGTGGGTGCTGGTGAATGAAATGAATGGGCTGGGGTGAAGGCTCCCGTGCTTTTATGCTCAATTTGTCTTGACAATTGCCCTCTCGTCTCTGAGCTAGCAATGCTAGATGACTTCCTATAAGAAAGGCAGTTGTATTTCTCTGTTCACCATGTGTGGGCAAAGCGCAAAGTGAGAATATAAGGGAAAGAGGCTGCATTGATTTATTAGCTCCCTTATTGTCCATGTGAAGGGCCGTTTAGGGTTCGAACACCCTGAAACCATTTTGAGGAAGTCGTGGGCCTGTGTATTCTGGAGATGGTAATATCTTGAAACCCCTAAGATTTCTATGCACTTTTAGCATTAACGTGCACATAGAGGCATGATTTATGGGACGTTTTGGGAATGAGAGGGCTGCAGTAGGGGGTAGCTGGCCCAGGACCTATAGCAAAGTCCTCTGCCTCCCCCCAAAGGCTTTAGCCCTGCCGCAGAATGGTGTCGGGCCCCAAATGTCACGGACTGTCCCCTACCAACCCTGGTCTCATTATAGTTTAGTCATGCTATGCTTCATTATGAGCTCAATCCAAACCCTAGCTTCTTATCCAATATTGCCCATTTTATTCCTCATAATGACTCTTATTCTGTGGGCCAGTTACATTTTTGGTGAGTTTCTTGAGAATTTCCTGAGTTCTAACCAGGGTCCGTTTGTTATTTTCAGATGTTAACTTCATCGCAAGCCCTCCATCCATGATCGCGGCCGGCAGCGTTGCCGCAGCAGTGCAGGGGTTGTACCTGAAAAGCAGCGACAGTTGCCTCTCATCCCAGAACCTCACCAACTTCCTCTCACAAGTCATCAGAAGCGACCCTGTAAGTGTTCCACCTTCCATATATTATTCCAGAAGACCCAAATACATCGCTTCCCTCTGTCATTGTTGCTAATCTCCCTATTTCTCTTCAAAAGGACTGTCTGCGATCGTGTCAGGAACAGATCGAGTCCCTGCTGGAATCTAGTCTCAGACAAGCTCAGCAGCACAACATCTCCACAGAGACCAAAAGAGTGGAGGAGGACGTGGACTTCTCTTGCACTCCCACAGACGTCAGAGACATTAATATCTGAACGGATCGCTATTCATCTTGTGTGCGATGAATCTCTTCGTCTTTGTTTCTGTTGGGTATGGGCTTTGGCCAAAGGCTTCATGGGACAAATGGAAAACGGGCTCACACCTGCACCCCACAATCCGACCAATACCTCGACAACTTGCCCCTCAGCGCGCCCAAACTGTTGACTGCTGAGCGGCATCCCCTGTGGTTTTGACCATTGCGCTATCGCTGGCCAGGACCACCAGTGGAGGACAAGGAATGAATGGAAATCTCAATTCTGCCCTTTGGCCCCCCTCTATGTCCTAAGTCAAAAATAAAACAAGCAAAAATGGTATAGGCTATCTAGGATTTTAAAATTGTATAAACGACAACAGTAGTTGTGACTTGCCCTGACTTGTCGCAAAAAAAAAAACAACGTTGGGATTTTTTATTTCAAGTGTGTCAAAAACTATTTTTGAAAGAGAAGAGACGTTATTTGTATGTTCGATTTCTTTCTCTCATAGATAGTACCTTGTTACACTTGCTACAAGTGCGCCCTGCTTTTTCTGCAGTCTAGCCGTGTAAATATATCCCCGCTTGCCATGCCTTTAGTCACTTTATTATAATTCCTAGACAGATTCCCTAACAAGATTCTCTTCTCTTCCAAAATGGTTTATGTATCTTTAGTATATTTTTTACGCATGTATTTTTGTTATGATCTAAAAGGCTGTGGATTGCCAGGGACTGAGGTTTTAACTTGAGGCCAGACGGAAACATTTCTTTGAACCGTTAATGCCTTCACTGCCATTTATGTATATCGTCATCGCTGCCATGACACAATAAGCTTATGTTGTACCTGCTCCCCGGCTAAGCTGGCAGTGCAGTCCACAGTCTGCTTTTTGTTTAGATTCATGTATTATCTAAAACCATTCCATTTAAAAAAGAAAAAAAAGCACTTTCAGTCCGTCGTTTAAGGCTGACTTTTAGAGAAAAAAAAAAGAAAGAAAGAAAGAAATCCACAGTTGTTAAAACAATGGGGGGAAACCATGGAATGGAGGAAGGGTTGACGGAGCAGGTCTCTTTATCTATGGTGTTAGTGGTCTGTTAGAGAAAGAAGAAGAGGGGGACATTGAGAAGATATTTGCTCGTTGAAGGCTTAAACTGAAGCCTACAGTGTAGTTTGTGATCCTCCTGCGAGAACGAATGGATGCTAGGGAACGTTTAAGGTGCGATCCCACAGAAACACTACGATGTTAAATCAAAGATTAAGAACTATTTATTTTTTCAGTTCCCCTCTTAAGGCCAGTATGCACGAATGCCCAAGTGTACCTATGTTTGAAGTATGTATAATGACCCGCTAGTTGCTAACTCGTGACACCATAGTTAAAGTATTTTTCCGAGTTGATGTACTCTGGTCTAGTTATTGTTAAAACAAAAGTTGTGGCTTCAAGTAGATTTTGCACAAACCCAGAGATGTCAGTTGTCTTGTGGATCTCTGGAAGGGGAGGAAGATGAGGAGGAGAGATGTTAGAGATGGTAGAGGGAGGCAAAAAAGGGTGATGGCTGGACATCAAAGAGTTAAAGCAGAACTGAGACTTTTGTACCGTGAGGAATAAATTAAGAGGAGACACTCCTCATTTTTAGCTGCTATGGAGGGATTTCCAGCAAGTATGAAACTTTCAAATGGAAAACAACAAAAAAAGAAAAAGACATGCTTCTTTCTCTTGTCTTGTTTTTGCTGCTATTTTTGGTTTTGTTTATATGAAATGTCAATACAATGCCATGTAATAGGTTTTAATTTTCTCATAGAAAATTATGATATTATTGACAACTTTGGTTCTTTTGGTAGTTTTTTTTTTTTTTATGTGATCAATTTTTTGTTAATGTGATTTCTACGCTATGCTATTCCCAAAACAAAGAAACAAACAAACAAAAAAAGCAAAAAAGCAGATGAAAAAATAGTCAAATGTTCCTGTTATACCCACAATACCTCAAACTACAGTCGTGATTTAGCATTGATTTAGTCTGGGATTTTTCTTTAGTGCTATTTTTATGTTGTTTTATTTTATTTTATTTTATTGTTTTTTTTTTTGGTTTATACCATGCCTGTTAGTCCTGTTGTTAAATGCAAATGAACATGTTAATCATCATCCTACTGGGTCCTGATGCGAGCAAGTAGAAAGCACATTGAATGGAGATTAAGAACTATTT
The DNA here is from genome assembly GCF_001515625.1 of Sinocyclocheilus rhinocerous. Taxonomy (NCBI): domain Eukaryota; kingdom Metazoa; phylum Chordata; class Actinopteri; order Cypriniformes; family Cyprinidae; genus Sinocyclocheilus; species Sinocyclocheilus rhinocerous. The sequence continues at coordinate 200,629 of NW_015664312.1, read as the reverse complement.
ATTTTTTCAGTTCCCCTCTTAAGGCCAGTATGCACGAATGCCCAAGTGTACCTATGTTTGAAGTATGTATAATGACCCGCTAGTTGCTAACTCGTGACACCATAGTTAAAGTATTTTTTCCGAGTTGATGTACTCTGGTCTAGTTATTGTTAAAACAAAAGTTGTGGCTTCAAGTACAAACCCAGCAAACCCAGAGATGTCAGTTGTCTTGTGGATCTCTGGAAGGGGAGGAAGATGAGGAGGAGAGATGTTAGAGATGGTAGAGGGAGGCAAAAAAGGGTGATGGCTGGACATCAAAGAGTTAAAGCAGAACTGAGACTTTTGTACCGTGAGGAATAAATTAAGAGGAGACACTCCTCATTTTTAGCTGCTATGGAGGGATTTCCAGCAAGTATGAAACTTTCAAATGGAAAACAACAAAAAAGAAAAAGACATGCTTCTTTCTCTTGTCTTGTTTTTGCTGCTATTTTTGGTTTTGTTTATATGAAATGTCAATACAATGCCATGTAATAGGTTTAAATTTTCTCATAGAAAATTATGATATTATTGACAACTTTGGTTCTTTTGGTAGTTTTTTTTTTTTATGTGATCAATTTTTGTTAATGTGATTTCTACGCTATGCTATTCCCAAAACAAAGAAACAAACAAAAAAAAAAGCAGACGAAAAATAGTCAAATGTTCCTGTTATACCCACAATACCTCAAACTACAGTCGTGATTTAGCATTGATTTAGTCTGGGATTTTTCTTTAGTGCTATTTTTATGTTGTTTTATTTTATTTTATTTTATTGTTTTTTTTTTTGGTTTATACCATGCCTGTTAGTCCTGTTGTTAAATGCAAATGAACATGTTAATCATCATCCTACTGGGTCCTGATGCGAGCAAGTAGAAAGCACATTGAATGGAATTGGTGCCATACACTCTTTTGAGTTTTTTAGCTGTTTCATTAAAGGAGACTATATACCCACTTAAGCCTCTTCTAGCCCATCTTGATGAGTTTATGGAGCTTGTATTTGAAAAAATGACACCGTTATGGGTTTGTGACTGCCATGTGTACTTACAAAGCCATAGTTTTGTCTTGTAGTAATTTAACACAGTGCAGATATTCATGTATAAGTGGCTGCTTAGTCGTGTTCTGAATACAAGAGACCTGGCATGTCCACATTAAGTCGTTGTCTTAATAAATGCGACGCAGCTACAATCAGCAGTGATGTTTCCCTTCATCTTTTTTGCATAAACCCATCAAATTTGTATCCTTGTAAAGTTCCATATATTCAGTACTCATGGGATTCTTTACTTGGTTGCTTGTTGGTTGGTTGGTTAGTTTCACTCCCTTTAGCCTTTGACATGGTGCTGCTATATGTTTGCATTGAGTCTAGAAATGATTTGCTGAAAGAGATGCGGCGGTAAGCTAGGAATGATGGGAGAGGTGATCCAGGACCCAGGGGACACAGATATATTATCCTCTGTAGTATCATGAATCTATTTTACCTCAAGGTGGAAATGAAAATTCAACTGAATGATGAAAACTAGCATGTATACCGGTGCGATTCACACCAGGAGACTGTCATGCAAACGAGGAAAAGAGACTACGGAGGTCCTGAGCTTTTCTCTTGAATGTGTTTAGGGGGAATTGAGAAGTGATTGACTGCATCCTCCCATCCCCACATGATAAAAGCTTGGCCTTATGTCTCAATTCTGTTGTAAACAAACCTGTAGTGTCTTTTAGTTAAATATGGTATTCATTCCCAAGGATCAAAATGTGTTGATCCTGAAATGCAATGTCATGGTTTGATTTTTGTTTTTTATTGTTCACAAACCGGTCACTGGTCTGAAATGCACAATCTTGCTGACCCATCTTAGACATGAGGTTAACTAGAATAAAAACTTGAGCTTCAAAAACCACTTGTCTTGCGTGATTTGTATTTTTTATTGTGCTCGCACAGCTTTGGATACAAAATGTTAAAAAATTCTGTCATTTACTCAACCTCATATTTCAAACATGTAAAAGAATATATTTTGAAAACAATATACAGTATATCTTTTTGTGTCAATACAATTACATACTTTCACTGTCTATCCTTTTAAGTCATTATATGTTGTTATTTTATTAGACTAATGAACTAATAATTGTCTGAATTAAAAATGTGGAGAAAGAAACGCACACAAGAAATACTGAATATTAAAGTTGCCCAATTTAACTGAATTCACCTATGGCACATGTAAAACTATCAAATTAAATGCTTAAAATATGAAATATGGCCTATCAGCAATTGCTTAGAAAGGGGCATCTTTGTGTCACATGCCTCCAAAAAAAAAAGAGCAGCTGAAAACAGGCTGTTCTTGATTTTGCTTCAAAACTTTTAGATTCACTAAATATTAATTAAGCAGGAAACTGAAGATATGTCTTATGTGTACAGCTAAAACAGATTCTGAAAATAACAGCATTTAGAGGAAGTGAATGTTGAACCTTGCTAAGGTGAGAAAGGATTGGTCTGTTGAGTAAATAAATGCTGTTCTCTCATGTCTCAAGCAGGTGATACCCTTCTTTTATTGTCAAAGTATTATCTGGTATGCCCAACAGACAGTCTTTGATGGTCTGTTTTGAAGCACACTGCAGACAGGCCAGCAGGCATCAGTCAGGAGTCTGGAAGAAAGAAAGAACTCAGACTATTTCACGCACCTTCGCTACCGACTGAGGTTTGAGATAATACTGTGTCTTTGGCTTTTGGCATCTCGGTGTCTGCGGTTTCAGAGGAAGGAGCAACATTGCTCGCCTCATACACACTGTTCCAAAGGCTAAAGTGCTACCTTTCGAAGGTTTGCCTTTCCAAGATCTGACATACAAAAACTGAACTCTGTTCACATGTGAAAAGTGCATATCAGGTAATGTAGGTCTTGATAAAAAATTATAAAGATAAGTTAAATGACTTAATTGGTCATTTTTCAACTTTTGGTTAACTTTTCAAACTCTTTGAGGGATGATCCACAAAACTATCACCATTCTACTTTTGAGCAAGACATTTAACTATAAGATATTCCATTACTGTACTGTAACAAACAAGTAGTGTGCTTTGGAACAAAGAAGACTTTTTATGTATAAAGATGATGCAGAATTCATACAGTGGTGCCAAAAAGTATTTGGAAATTTAAAACATACATACCAATGTATGAATGTCATTGTATTCAGTAACAAAATAATAAACCAGATGGCATCAGGAAACAAAGTAATCTAGAGATTGTCAGAACTAACTTTTCTTTTAAACCAACCGATGGCAAAGTGATTTTAGTGTCGAATACAGCTCCTGAAAGGCCAAGGTCCTGAAGAATATTGCTATAACCCTAATTAAACACACTCAAACCAGCTAATCTAGGTCTTCATGATTACTACAAACTTCTGGTCAGCTAGACTGGAGCTAAACAGTGGCTGAATTCTGAACCGTGTACTAGCATACAACTCTTACATTTATGCATGTGGCAGACACTTTTATCCAAAGCAACCTGCTTTGCATTCAAGGTATACCTTTTATTAGTTCTTGGTTTCTCTGGGAACTTAAGCCATGACCTTGGCATCACTAGTGCCATGCTCTATTGTTTGAGCTACAGGAAAGCATACAATTACTATTTTTACCATATCTTTATAAGGCAGAAATAAGAGTAGTATGCTATTCCAAATTCACACTCTCCTCAAGTTCACTCAGGTGTCCTAGCAGAGTGATCAGAGGTACAGTTAGTCATAATAACTATAAACCTGTTTGAACATTTGACAACCACTATGGCTTCATATGAAAATTGCATACTCTCTGAATAGGTACTTTTTTTATTTTTGAATAAGTAATTACTTATAGAGACCATTAAAAAAAGTACATTCTATTTCAGGCCCGTCGGTTGCATTTGTCACGTCCTCCTTTCATGTCACCACTCGCCACCTGCTCCTGAAATTCCTGAACATTTTCTGAAACCTTCCAGCGTCCTGCTTCATTTTCTCTGCCTCCCTCCCTTTCGCTGGCCCCATCCACTCTGTTCCACAACTGAAAGGAAACCAAAGAAACATTGCTCCTCTAACTCCCTTTCACAGACTCAGCCCTCTGTCTTACACCCCCCAAGTTCATGTTCTTCTGTTCTGCATTTGGAATTAGTCACCCCCTTGCTCTCTCACTCACACACACAATATCTGAGAAAGATGATGTATCATTTATGGATCATACAAATATTAACACTCTACAGTAGACTCTACTGCCACTCATGGACTCTAATTATACAACATCACAATATGAAAACGTTCACCCAAAAATGCACATCCTGCCATCATTTACTCGCCCTCATGTCGATCTAAACCTGTGTGACTGACTGAAGATAAAAATATCAAATCTGAATGAGAAATGAAAGTCAATGGGATCCAGTGTTGTTTCAACCCCAAATTATCATCTTTTGTACAGGTTTGGAATGACAAAGGATGAGTAAACGACTGAATTTAGATTTTTGAGTTATACTATTTCTTGAACATAATATACAGTGGCTGCTAAAGTATTTGGAAACTTGAACCACACTTAAAAATGTACTAGAATCATTAAATCATTGTATAGGTTTACAAAATATCAAACCAAGGTGGGTTTATTTTAAAGAACAAAATTGTGAATTGTGAAACGGAATTGTGAAACTTTGTGGTTGTGAATCATTACATTCATAGTTTGTGTGATGAACTACCTGAGTGAACTTTAACTTGTCCATCCTATAAAATCAATTCCACTTGTTTTAAAGCAAAAATTACTCATTTCAGCTTCTTGAAAGTCAGTTCAGAGAAAAGCTCTAGCATCATTTGTTTGCAAATGGCACTTGGTTTGACTTTATTTTTTAACTCATTTCTAGTTATTTTCTAATGCAGTGATATTCATTGTCCACTACTTTATAATATGTGACCCTGGACCACAAAACCAGTCATAAGGGTCAATTTTTTCGAAATTGAGATTTATACATCATCTGAATAAATAAGCTTTCCATTGATGTATGGTTTGTTAGGGTAGGACAATATGTGGCTTTGGCCGAGATACAACTATTTGAAAATCTGGAATCTGAGGGTGCAAAAAAATCAAAATATTGAGAAAATCACCTTTAAAGTTGTCCAAATGAAGTTCTTAACAATGCATATTACTAATCAAAAATGAAGTTTTAATATATTTACAGTAGGAAATTTACAAAATATCTTCATGGAACATGATTTTTACTTAATATCCTAATGATTTTTGGCATAATAGAAAAATCTATAATTTTGACCCATACAATGTATTTTTGGCTATTGCTACAAATATACCCCAGCGACTTAAGACCAGGGTCACATATATGTAGTTCTGGCTTCTAATTAATGCCTAAACCAAACCTTGTATGACTCCACCAGCACAAAATGACCGATGTAGCAGCTGACTGGAGGTCTTCAGGGAAGAGCAGGGTTTTATCTGTCAGGGCTCAGAAGGTGCCGCCAACAGGCCTAGTGTTTACCTGCTGCTGCCCACAGCGTAGACCAGCTGCCATCTCTAGAAACACCCTCTAATATCCTGCCAACTCCTGTCTGCCTGAATTCTGATCTGCACCTCAGACTTCAAGTGTGAGGGGAGCAGAACAAAACCAGAGTGCGTCGCACAGCCCCCTGGCCTCTCGCACGGGCCCCACTACACCATTGGTGCACCCACAGCAACTGTCCCCATTCTGGACCCAGGAGAGGGGAGGAAAACTATCTGTCAGGAGACTCTGCTGACCACACGTGAAATAGCACTGAGGAACCCAGCAAAGGAATTTCTTAGGATTTAGGGCTGGTTAACTAAGACTAACTAAAGGTAAATGGGATTTCTGCAAATGGCAGATGTGTAATGTCAAATCAATCTAATCCACCAGCTCTGGATTATGTAATCTTTAAAAATAGATCTCTATTACAATACATCTAAAGGATTTATGACATCTTGAACTAATAAAGGACAAAGGAAAAAGCATCAACAAAAATAAGTATTATTAATAATAATACAAATTATTTGAAAAAGTCATTGTTATTATCATTACTATTAATAACATAATTATATGGATCATAATTTAGACCGCCACACATCATCATAATGCACGTTCATCATTTACTTTATTCTGAAATGTCTTTTAATGTAGACGTAGACTCATCAGTAAAGCATTCTAAGAGTCAAAATTGTAAAACATTTCTTGCAAAACTGTCTGTGCTGCTTATACCCATTTCATTACTGATTTTAATTTATTCTAATGTCACAAGTAACAATCCTGCAGTACTTGCAGTTTACCAGCAGGCGGTGCCACCTAACTGCAAGAACCATTCTCCCAGTTTCACCACAAGAAGGGGTTTCTAGTCTTCTTTTTAAACAGCTGTGTCCATAAAAATTTTTAAAAATCATCTTAGGAGATGGAATATTCTTATGAAGACGCTGACTTTGGTTTGTCTTGTATATTAAATGAACTTGTATTACTGCTGCTATTTCACCACTGTTTATCTCACTTTAAAACTCTCAAACGCCTAAGAATACCACTCAAACGCCTCCACTCTGTTTTCTAGAATTCAGCTTAAAGAACTGTTCCAGAATTCTGAATTACAAGTCCAGTGAGAGTGATAACAGTCCACTCGTGTACACATTGCACTTGAGCACCACAAACCCCCTCATCAGTACTGTCTGTCTGCAGATCATCGCCATGGCTGCTGTAAGGCTCCTGTCGTCTTAGAAGGACATTCCCGTTGATCCACTCACATATTCTGTTGCCAGGTTCAGTAAAGAGCACACCTGTAGAGATGAAATATGTTAGACAGATATTATTTTGATAATTAACAGTTAAAATATCCAATTAGAAACAGTCAGCTTGCATTCTAACAAAGAGATGATGGGGCATGTTTGATGACATTACCTGTCTAAACTTGGCACACGCCCTTTCCATGTCCTCTTGAAGTTTCTCATACTGTGGGTCCTCATATGGGAAGTTCTGGATCAATCCAATCAAAGATTCCATAGCTTTCAGCCTTTTTCTAGAAGAAGAGAGAAAGTTAGCAGTGAGAGAAATAATCAAGACTACCGGCTCCTGATGAAAAGCAGTGTCTGTTAAGTGTTAAAGAACATACCTTGCTTTAATATCACTACTGTTTTGAAGGAGATATTTAAATGCAAGGGCAAATCCATAATAAAAAGAAACCTGAAAAAAAAAAGCAGCAGAAGATCTGGTGTCTCATGCATGGTTACAACGAGCTTACAAAAAGTAAACATTTCACTTAAAAGAGTAATTTATAAAACTGAATATATGCTCTGTACACACTTTTAATTATTTATAGACATTTCGAATTTCTCAATAAATTATTTTAATAAAAATAATAAAAATTATAATTAAAAATAATGAAAATGAATTCTTTAAAAAGATAAGAGGAAACAAAGGAAATTGCAAAAGGACTAAAATCTATAATATTGTTGTAGTAGTAGTAATAACAATATAATTAATAATAATACATGTTGCTTAAAATCTTTTAAAAGGATTAAAGCATGGCAATGCTGTCATTCGTGTCAACTGCGTGTTCAGTTGTGAGGCCCCAGAATTTAGAAATCATTGTAATAATACAACAGGAAAAACCTGACACTGCTTTTCCAGAAAGCTATTCGCATTCCCTGTTGAAAAAAACAGCATATGCTGGTTAGGTAAGTTTTGACGCTGGGATGCTGGTTTAAGCTGGCCCTTTGCTGGTTTAAGCTGGCCCTTTGCTGGTTTAAACTGGCCCTTTGCTGGTTTATGCTGGTCCTTTTGCTGGCTTATGCTGGTCCTTTTGCTGGTTTATGCTGGTCATGTGCTGGCAAAGGACCAGCAGCAAACGGACCAGCATAAACCAGCAAAGGACCAGTTTAAACCAGCAAAGGACCAGCATAAACCAGCATCCCAGCGTCAAAACTTACCTAACCAGCATATGCTGTTTTTTTCAACAGGGTTACTCAAGCAGAATCATTATAAGCTCAGCCAGCTGAAAAGATGTGAAAGCTGAGAAGACATTTATTGCTAGTGTCGTTCTCATGGAAAGACTTTATCTGTCTTTAATCTAAATGAACTGAATTGTGTGTATCAGTCTGTATCACCTGTGCACCGAGTTTGGCTCCGTGTAGCCGTCCGTGATTTCTACCCTCGATGGTTCCCTGTCGAGTTCCCTTCTCAAACCCTTCCTGATACCCTTCATCATGAAACCTAAAACAAGAGAGAATGTATGGAGCCTAAATACAGAAACGTGTACAGTGACAGTCACTGAACACTGAGAAGGGGTTAAAACGCCATCGAGTGACAGAAGTTTATGTGTGTAAATAACGCGCTGATTTAACCTGTCATCTGCCATGATAACGGAGTCAAATAAATCATCACTACTGGACACAAAAGCCATTTTTACAAAAAATTATTTGGGTTTTCTATCCCGAATTTCCGAAATCGCTCTTCTTCGTTCCAGTTGGCCTGATGTTGACATATGTGCCTGAACCACGGCGCCGTCTACTGGAAGGGAAACTGAAGTAAAGCAAACTTCATATGCTTTATCAAAATAAAATGAGATTTGTTATAAACTGAACGAAAGACTTTATATCGAACATGTCAGAGTCGTAGCTTCAACTTTATTTACATTCAGAGCTACGCTGAGGAAAGCCCTCAGGTAGCTTTTCATTTTCTTATTCCTCATTGATTGTGAATAAAGTTATTGTTTGATCATGAAAACAAACTGTTACTGATTTGACTTCCTCAAATGAATGTAATTAATAATTGATGGATTTTTTTGGACATGCTAGCATGCTATGTGCCTCAGAAAAGCAGGCAGTCATCCAACAACCACAAGGTTTATGTGGCCCCATGTTAACTGCACTGATTATGAGACGAATGTATTTCTACCACCACTGTGAAAATGATTAGAGCATAAAGTCACAAAACTACAAAACGGCCACATATTATGTTTACATTACAACATTTGTAAACAATCAAGGGTATAAAATGTGTCTGTATAATTCACTTAAATATAAGCCTAGTGTCTAATTTAGCGTGTAAAAATTATAAATTTTTAAACTTGTACCCAGCATGGCTTTTCAAATATTGCTCCTTGTCTCCTTGTTAATTGTGGAAAATGCGATTAAATATGTTTTCCTTTATTTTGTTGTAGACACAGCATGACAAAAACCCCATGTTCTGGTCAGAGTTTTAGCAGTACAGCAAAGGATGGAAAACATGTATTTATAAAACTATTCAAGTCATTAATACCTGTACTTTGCTTGCTTGCAGAAGACATTTTATCATATGACACATCATTTATATAAATATAGGCCTATAGCCTGTTCTTCTATATACATATGTCTGCTCCATGCAAAATCTTCAGATTGAGTTTGAATGGGGCACTTTGGTTTAAATTACATTTAACAGCCTTATCTCAAAATGCAATTAGATACTACGCCAGTAGAGGGAGCCACAACGTTACAAAACGTTCCTTTCAATATTGTTCATGGGCATCATGTAAGGACAGGCTGTAATATATTCTGCTGTTTTTCAGGCCCACAGATCTTTACAATACATCAGTATTTTATGGAAGTGCCATGCAGTCAACAATATCAAACCGTATCAAAGTTCTCAACAATTTGAATTAGAGTAGTTGAGGATGCTGCTTATATTTAAGAACGAAACACTGCTGTCTTATAAGTTGTGATTTGCTGTATATTTTGGCCAAGTAACTATTGAACCACATTAGCATATAAGAAATAAGATTTTAAGAACAAATAACTGTATATTTCAAGAAATACAAAAATGTGTGTGTGTGTGTGTGTGTGTGTGTGTGTGTTGTTAGTGTTCGTGCATTCTAGATTTGTCTAGTAAATACTTTATTAGCTATAAAGTTTTACACAATAATTAAAGCAAGGTCGTCACAAACACATTAAAAAATAAATAAATTCAAGCTGCAGGTGTTGCACCATTATGGTTCATCTTTCAACAAGTTTCAACATATGGAGTGATTTAGTTTTTTCTGTCCATAACACTACATTTGTCCCGTGATGGTGTCCAGTGTGCCGTTTGCTTTCACTGGACTTTCTAACATCGTCTCTTTCTGAAAGTCTGGCCCTGTGTTCTGGTTTATGGCAGGACTGATTTTATACAGTCGACCTCTGGGTCGTTTCCGTAGAACATTCACAAGTGATTGTTCACTCCTCATCTTTTGTTGAAACTGGGACTTTGGATCACAATTTGAGAGATCTTTCCAAAAGGGTCCATACTGTCTATTTCAAGGCCCAACTGATGGTCCTGTTCAGGGTCAACGGGAAAGTGTTGTTCCCCTGAACGGTGGTTGGTAGGTTCCTGAGAAAGTGTGTTGACCATGGGCAGGAACTGAGATGCAGCAGTCCTGTCGTTATTGTGCAACTTGCTTTCAGCACCACCCAAATTCACAAGAGCTCCATGTTTGCTTGAGATGTAGATGTTGTAACCATCTGGCATGATGCGTTCCAAAAAGGAGCAGCCCTTCTTGGTGTAAGTGTGCTGCAAAACAAAAGAAACAGCATGAATGCACACAAATTTATGCAATATGAATGTCTCATCAACCTGCCCTGCAATGTGTTTTTTAAGTTTTTTTGATAGCTGTTTGCACACCATGGAGAGACCAAGGTTGTTATTGCTGTTTCTTTTCAATGAGGTTTTAGCTTTGCAAACATTCCCCGCCATGGGCAAAGGTTGCTGCTATGACACCACTGAAATCAGCGCATTTGGACATTTTTGTGGGAATCATTTTTGTATGTTGTTCTGGTCAGTCAAGTAAATTGAAATGTCAAGTACTCTCAAGGCATATTTGCACTGTTGATAATTTGTGATCAGTTGTTTTAATTGGTTTGGCAGCTATTACAAATTTCAGTTCAGTATCTAATAGGGAAGGATAGTTTTCCAGGACATTTACTCAAACTTGTATTCATTTTGGAGTTATATGCATGATTACTGTTGTTCGTCCTGTCCTAAAATAATGTTCTTGGTTTGTAACGTCAGATGGGAGTAATGAACCCATGACCAGAACACAATGTCAATAAAACTAGATGTTTGTGGCGAAATCGGCTTGTCTACACTTCCACAGTCATAAAGGACATCCTGAGGTGACCTTAGAAAAACAAGGTTATCTCTGACAAATGTGTGTAATTTTATTATGATCGGTGGCAGAGTGCCAAAGTTCCACTCTCTAAGAATTAAATTATTGCTATATGAATGGCACTGTTCTAAAAAGAGTTTCAGAAAATGTCCAAACTTGTGACCTCTGTCAGTAAGACAATATAGGCTACCTGAACTCTACTGTTTTTGAAATTATGCACATTATCTTGTGGTCAGGAATCTAAATCGTGCACTCTGAAGAATATCAGTTCGTATATGAATCAGAATCTTTCAGGTTCCAAGAAAGCTATTCTGAAAGTGCACCTACAAATAACCTTAAACCCTCAACACATATATTTCAGCAAATAGGGTTCTTTAGGTAGATATGCTTCTCTATAGAATTGCTAATAGGCTACAAATAGAGAAGACTATTGTGTACATTGTTTATTACATCTGATTGTCAAACCTACCGATCCATACAATTTTCCCATTCTGTCCATGCAGAGAAATCGGTAGCTTGCAACCCCTTTAATGGCAACACAGCCCGTATCCACCGGCCGTATCTCAACCAAACCTTTAGGAAACAAAATACGGTTTTTATAGAATGCAGTAAAAGTAAAGATTCTTGTTTTGTCTGAGCTGAAGCGAAAAGCTCTAAAATCTTCATTTAAACATTAGCCTATTGGTAGGAAAATGGCTCACAAATACGGGTTTGACATGAACAGGATAAAAATCAAAGATGCTCATCAACTTCATTTAAATTCCAGTTGCAATGCTGAGATTTGCATCAAATTGCGGAGTACCGAAAAGGCATAGTGCATGTTGCAGAATAATATAATGATGCATAACATATAACAAATAAAGAAATTAATTAATAATAACAATAATAATAATAATGCAATTCATAGAAAAAAAATAAACGTTATTAATATTTTCAGTACGAAAACCATAAATCAGAGAAAAAAAGAAAAGAAAAAAAATTTTCATAGGACGTTGTGTCAAGGGCTTTTTTTTATGAATATACACATTTTGTTCAGGTCAAATGGAGTAACCAAGAAAACGCTTTAATAGGCTATTCATGGCACAAAATGTTATAATATATAATTTATATATCAATAGATAATATATAACTTGTAATATATAATATAGCCTACTAAAAAATAAGTTGATTCAGTTGTACACGCACGTGCTTTTTAACTTGATGGTTACACCACTTGACATTTTTGTGGTATAGCCTTTGTCTTAAAAATATTTGAAATCAATATAAAAAAATACACTTCTAAGAAATCGACACATGTGTTTTAAATTGTATTTTAAAAGATTCCCCCTCTTTATCATCTCGGCCATCCTTATTTTTCATTGACCCATATAGGTGAAGCGCTGAGTTAAGAGTACATGACATTGATTTGAGCTGTTGTCACTTACTGTCCGAACTTTGCATGTACGATCCACTTATTTCCCCGTCTGCGTTTATTTGCAGATGTAAACCGTGCCTGGCTGCATACAGATGTCGGAACCGGACGGCTTCTCCCCAGTCATTTGCCAAATGTGGACCAGAGTCGGGCAATGGGAGGCTCTCCACGCCGATGCTACTTCCACAAACAGTGACAAAGAGTAAGATGAGCATTATTTGATTTTATCTGTAATATTTAGCCTATATGTTGTCTTGTTCTGATATGAAGCCTGCACACTCTATCTCCTTTGTATTGCTCTGTTTTGGCGCAAGCTCTGCAACTGGCCTTTAAATTGTTCTCTTATCAGATCAATCGATAAGCATTTCCCCTCTTTGGCAGTACTGAGAACAGGGTAACACACCCCGCTGGACATCCAACAGACGATGAAGACTAAATAAGTGATCGAACTTTATAAAGTTATTGTTTTGTTATAATGCATCTGTCATTAACTTATATCATATTATATTATAACATTTGAGAAGTATCAAAATAATTTAAATTAATAGTTGTAAAAAAAGAACAGCAAAAAAAAAAAAAAAATGGACTGATATGATGATATATTGAAATAAAATTGCTTCACTGCTTAGACTATTTTAAAGATTTTTTTTTTTTTTTTTAATGATTCATTTAATGAATTTAATTAACGTTTCTCTTGTATAGCCTATCGGACAGTTGCAACGCCTGTTTGACTTTAAGCCCCAGAAAAATGGCCTTTCATAAGAATGAATTTTTTTCATGATCTGCATTTTCAACGTATTCTTGAATAAGGAAAAAAATCATTATAGCCATAGTTAAATCGCCGGTGATACTCTATAATGGGCACCTGCGCACTCTTACTTAACCTACTATAACACGTTTGCTCTGTGTGTTTTTTTTTGTGTGTGTGTGTGTGTGTGTGTTTTTACGTATTGTGTATATTTTGTGAATTGCTGAGCCCGTTGGATTTACTGAGAAGTTAGAGTATTTTTGAGTAAATATTCCCATTCATGAAAGGCTGATGTGTTTTTCATAGACCTGATATTGATCTTGCATAAAATATGGGAATAGGTGACAATATCTCTCTGCAATGTGTTCTAAAATTCACCAAACAGCCGTTGCAGGGTTCTTGCAATTCCACTTCGTTGCAGTGATCGCTAGATGGCGCTGTGTAATCGCTGCACTTTGGCAATTTTGTTGCTCCATAAGATTTTTGGACTTGAATGACTCGTTACAAAGAAGAGTCAAATAAACGACATATACTGAATGAAAAGGCATTCTTAATAATAATAATAAAAAAGTACTTTTAATTCAAACTTTTTCTTTTATTGTCAATTAAGATTTTAAGCACACATATGTGTTTACTCGTTAAATGATGGATGGTATATACAGGTAATATCAAGCAAAACCTAAACAAAACAGTTAATATCATACAAAACCTAGGAAATTAAATGAGAAATTAATGAATGGTGCATTTGTCCTGCTGAGTCACAAAGTTACCCTGAGAATTTCCATTATTATCTCATCATTTGTGTGACATTTGTATGATATGTATTCATTGTTACTAGTATTCATTGATGTCACTTCACTTTGAAAGCTTGGCTTTGTGCTGTTTGTCAAAAATGCACAGAGGAAGTGATGTAAGTCTGAATGCTGACCTATGCTGTCATTCAGTTTGCTCCAAAAAATTCTGGCCCCTGCACCCCAAACAAAAACACTATAGTGATTACAGAGGAAATCTGTAATTCACACACCATTCACTGGTCAGTCTCTATTGTCTAATAATCACATTTATTCATGAAAGATGCCAGTTCGAACCAAACCCACTGGGCTGTGCAAGAAAATGATTATTATGTAATGCAGACCCAGTAGATCAAAGGTCCTTGTCTGGATGTATTTTGTAATGCTTCCACATTGCCTCTTAATGAACTCTATTCTGAACAAGCAAACAAGGGATGTTAAATCATGACAGAAGTATTGTATAGAATATGATAACCCTTAAAGAGAGCCATTGAGCATGTTATTTTTGTGTCTCTCATTCACAAATGTGCAGCTTTGTGCACTGGAGTATTTTGAGCTATGTGGGGAGATCCCCTGTTAAGTAAACAAGGATAATCACATGTAGTGTTTACTTTTGGGTCGATGCTGCTTTATGACGCACATAAGTGTAAAATACATATTGCCAGTAGTTTACACAGTTTGACCTCCTTCATTTCAGATGCACACTTTATTGAAGCGAAAGCTCACCTAGAATGTAACAGTTCTAATGACAAGTGAATGTCAACCTTGTCATAACTTCCTCTGTCTTATCCTTTACTCTTTTTTTTTCTTTTTCTTTTTTTTTTTTTAAATAGCATATTGCTTATATTTGGGAAGTCCTCTAGTTTTGACTGGTCAGGCGGCTATACTTGCACAGAAAATTGAGGTCACGCAGCATAAACAAATAAAATATTTCATCTTTTTTAAAAAGTGTTTTATTTTGATTGCTTTTATATTCAAATGTATTTCTTTCTTTTAATTGAACAATTTTAGGATTTAATTCATTATTAGCTTTTCTTCAATTTACGAACCCCCTGCAGTTCCTTCACAAACCCCAGTCTGATAAACCCTGACATAATGTAATGTTTAATGCACTTCTTTTTGTTGATAACAAAGAACGGAATACGTTTTTTTTTTTCTCTTTGTATTTTTATATCATTATACTTCAAGATTGGCTAATTCAAATCAAAGTGATACATTTCAAATTAATTTCAAATTGATATCTGTTGGTTGAACAGTGCATATTTGTGTCATATATGTCCTATGACAGTTTCAGTATTGTATTTCAGTATTTTCAGGCCACTACATCTGCTCACTTTTTCTACTTATGTGTTGCCCTCTTGTGGAAACCTCAAAGCTTTGCTTCAAGTGCAATAAGCAGAACAGACATACAAAGTCATATCAACAATACTGGTTCATTCAGCCTTTTATATGTCTATCCTCAGTTTCCTTAGTAATCCAGATGATGTTTTGCAATTAATTCCAGTGTTAGATTTCACGCTTGAGTTCTTTATGACCATAGGGTTGGTTGAGGTGGTTTTGTTTATGTTGGGGAAACACAGGCTTGATTAAACCTCTGAAGTATTTGTATGTCGGTGCTGCATGCAGGTAGTCACTATTCGCTTTGAAGCCCTCAAAGTGTGTTTTGACTAGGTGTCTCTTGTTCCATGTTGTGCCAACATGACCCACTTTGTTGGCATTACTTTAATTAAAGCCAGATGAAATCCTCCGCTCTTGTTCTGTACAAAGGTCTGGGCCTTTAAAGCTATAAAGATCAGGGAGCTTTACTGTTTTTTTTGTTTGTTTTTTGTTTTTTTCTCAGTTCATCTTAGCTGCAAATAATGGTTACACTGAAAAAAGTGGAGTATGTTTTACAAGAAAATACTATTTTAGTCTTTCTACTTAAAAATTTCAGATTTAAATGGATAGTTCACACAAAAATGAAAATTCTGTCATCATTTACTCACTCTCAAGTTGTTCCAAATCTGTATGATTTTCTTTCTTCTGTTGAACATGAAGATATTTTTGAAGAATGTAACCAAACAGCTGCTGGTCCCCACTGACTTCCATAGTATGGAAAAAAAGTCTGTGGGAGTCAATGGGGACCAGAAGCTGTTTGGTTACCTACATTCTTCAAAATACCAACTTTTGCACTCTACAGAAGAAATAAATTCGTACAGGTTTAGAACAACTTGAGGGTGAGTAAGTTTTCATTTTTGCGTGAACTGTCCCTCTAATTCAGTGTTATTTTCTATTTCTTTGTAATTATTTAGGAAATTTACTAGCCATTTCTGAGTGTAAATTGTTTCTACACCATTTTCAGTGTGGTACTTTGTGGAAAAACTCTTTGGCTGTAATGAATCATGACAGTTTTTGTCTTAGAAGAACTTTTTAAGTTTCCATGAAACACTTTTTAAATCGATGTATTGCTGATTTAAACTCCCCTGAAACCAATATGCTGTTGTGAAGAACAAATTATGTAACATTAAGCTTTTTGACTCTCTAACAAAACATATCCAACAAATTCTTGAAAGAGGGTCCAAACCAAAGGCACTGCTTAGGTCCAATGAAGAACCTTCATTTCTGAGCTTTCGTATAAAGCCTGTACATTCCCAGACAGGAGCAACTTGTGTCAAGTTCAAGTTCCCTTGGGAAAGGTGAGAAACTGGAGGTTTCATGGAGTTTCAGGGCTTCCCCTCAGTGCTAGAAGATGCGGAATAGAAAGTGACTGGCAGGTTCCCTCCTCCCCCCTCGACATGCTGGCCAGCCGGCCCCATGATTACAGGGTAAGAGTCGGAGTCATTTCCCCTCTGCTAAAGCCCCAGCATACACCTCTAAACATGGTGGAAGTGCAAGGGGGTTAGAACGTTGTTCGCAGCTGTTTGAAGTGCCTTGTCTTTATGGGCAAACATCTGGAGTATCCCAAACAGACAACTTACAGCTGGCCCTACAAAGAGGGCACAAGGCACAAACACCCTATCTAAATACAACTCTCAGGCAGACTGCCTCAGGCATCAGAGTCCCTGTACTCTCCCTCTGCAGCAACATGCAAAAACAAACCGCAAGTGCTGATATTTACATTTGCAGAAAAATGCACTGATACGGATTACAAATTATTTATGTTTGTAATTATACATTTTAAATGGAAAGATACCTGTTTTATCTTTTATTAAGTACTGTATGCTTGTTGGTTCTCTTTTTGAAAAGCTCTTGTTTAGGTATGTTTGATAGCAGATGTGTGTTGGTATAACAGTGATTGTGGAGTCTACGGATTCGCTGTCAGTGGAGGATGGAGCAGATGCATTCATGTGGTTGCTTGTGGCAGGTGTGGGAATTTGAATTCATCTTATTTGCTTCATGACTTATTTGCTTCTCCCAGCCCATACTCCAGCTGGTTGTTTCACTATAGCCGTTTTGTAAGTGTCGTTTATGCATCTATCTATCTATCTATCTATCTAATACTTTTATTCAACAAAGATGCATTAAACTGATCAAAAGTGACAGTAAAGGCATTTTATATTGTTGCAAAGGATTTCTTTTTGAAATAAATGCTGTTCCTATGCATCAAAAAATCCTGAGAAAAAAAATGTATCACGGTTTACACAAAAATATGAAAACTGTTTTCAACATTGATAAGTAAGAAATGTTTCTTGAGCACCGAATCATTGTTAAAAGGATTTCTGAATGATCATGTCAAGTAATGACTGCTGAAAATTCAAGAATAAATTACATTAAAACCGTTATTTTAAAATGTAATGATATTTCACAATATTACACTTTTTACTAAATATTTAACCATAAGCTAAAATCTTCTATTCACATACACTGAACACAAGGAACTTTCAAAAATATTACCAACCCCAAACTTTTGAATGGGAGTGTATTTGTCTGTAATTGATTGTATTGTTAGACATGTATTGCCAGAGGTCATGTAATGTGTTATTTGTAACATAAGTGGTTTTGACTTGCCCCTGAAGAGCTCTACATGTGTCACAGCCTCTCTGTTCTCACAGAAGGATGGGCCATACGCATGACCACAGACAATGCCAAAGTAGCCAAAGTGACTCGTTCCACCTTCCTCCTCTGCTTCCTTCTCCTCCCTAAAGCCACCACCTGGCTGCCAGAGCATCAGCAAGTGAATTACTCTCAATATACTTTCTGTTAGCGAACACATTGTTGTGAGCTGTTAGGCCATTGGCCCGTCTTGTGAAGTATTTGTGCTCTTGAGAACTTGAAAGGCTTGTTATGATATAAAGACCATTTTGGGCCAAACAACTTAATGGAGAAGAAGCACTTGAGAGGTGGATGGATGTTTATTTGGTTGACAGACAATGAAACTAACGCAGATAGGCGGTGAAGAGAAACTATTTTTAGGAGGGCCTTTACAACCCTCATACATGGCAGACTAAGTTTATTGGAGCAAAAAGTTGTCATTCTTCTGGGCAATGATAGGGCTCCATTTAGCCCCAGCTCATGGCCAGGAATATGTGTATTAAGTGACCACACCTGTCTCACTTCGCCTGTCCTGCTTTAAAGTGATTGGTTTATTTGAATAGACTGAGTGCAGACTGTGTATTGCAAAGTAGGGATCAATGGCATGACGTTTAATTTATTCAAAAGTACATTACAAATTACAATGACTTCAATGAACCTCTTCTATTATGAGCATGCTTTTAATTTCTGAATTCAAATTAATTTTGGTATTTTTGGAGGGACATATTCCCCCGGTTTCACAGACAAGGCTTAAGCCTAGTCCTAGACTAAAATGTAAGTGTGAGCTGTCTCAGCTGAAAGAAACTTGCACTGACTGATCTTAAAATATATCAGTGCCTTTGTTTTGCCTCAAGATGCACACCAGTAATGTTTTTTTCTAAGTACAAAAAAATTACTTAAATGTCCTAATTGAACTATGGCCTAATCCTGGCTTAGTCTAAGCCCTGTCTGTGAAACTGGGCCAAAGTGAAAATGACTAACTGTTCTTATATCATAATTATAAGAACTAAAATTAAGAATTAAAAAAAGCTTGATTAAAAAAGTAACATTTTTGTCCACAAAATCAGTCAGGCAGTGCAACCAACACTCAGAAAAATACATGATAAAATAAATGATAGTCTGACCTTTTATGGCAAGGCAGGGTTAGTTCAGGTATAAAATGTCATGTGATGCCACGTCCCAAACACATAATGGTATTTATAAATTAATAATTCATTATTTTTGTTTAAAAAAAATGCTTTTCACCTGAAAAAATTTTTTTTTTGAAAATAACTAATATGTATACACATGTTTTCAAGGTGCAAGGAAAGTATATTAATGATTTTTGCATGATGGTTACACCGCATGACTTTTTTTTTTTAATTTTTCATGAATTTTTTAACATTTAAACCTGTCTTGAATATGTTATAAATGTTTTTCTAAACTATAAGAAACTAATCTGAATTCCAAACTGAATTTAGGATGTGTTTTTAGCATTTATTTTTTCTCTCTGTTTCTTATAGTGGAATCCCCCCCCCACCTGTGGAATATGAATGCAAGTATCTTGTGTTTAAAATAAATAAATAAAAGTACATCAAGGTTTATTGTTTCAGATAAAAGACAATTGAGTGGATGTTGGGGTAGGTGTGGATTGTCCTTTGTCATTCATTTTTCTTTTTGTTATCCTACATTTACGTGCCAGTACAACATTGAAATGCATAATTCTCTTTGCATAAAATGTCAGTTTGTGGATTGTACTAAAGAAAGACAATAGCATTGGCAGTTGATCTATAGAGAAAAAGCCAATCATGGTATCACAAAGGCCAGTCTGACATATCTGCTCATTAGTCAGCACACAGAAAAAGGAAGGGCCCATACCGCTTTAAAAGGGGTCCCCTTTCATGGAATCGCATGCCTGGAAGGGCTGCAGTGGAGTCCTCCTCTGAACCATTGGAAACGTTCACAGTTTCCACTCCCAGGAGTGACAGCTTGGCTTTGTGGATGGCAAAACCACCCAATCTGTAAACTGGGCCTTGGCGAGTTAAATAACAGCAGTAGAGTGTCTTGGCAGTGCTGTCCTTGTAGAAATATCAAGCACAGCACTCCAGGCGGGCCCGCATAGTCTAGTGACATAAGTCTGTGAGCGTATTTTTAGCTTCACCAGGGAAAGGCCCCTTTCTATAGATATGCTGGGAGATATTCTAGTTTTACGTGTTTTGTGCCATCACAGCTGTCGGTTTCATTGAACCTTCATGTGCTTTTGTAAGAATTAAAAACACTCAGACCAGTATGATTTACATATTTATTAACTTCCATTTAAGTTAGGGTATCATCATGTGCACAGCACATACATCACAATATTTAACAAGACCTGTATAAAACTACAGACAATATTTGGTAAAACAGGATTCAGAGCGCACTACTACAGGACTCAGACGTCAGCCCATTTACTAGAGCTCTGCCATGGATGCAAACACAACTGGCGGTTCATGGATAAGCCGTATGGGAACTGACAGAGAAATGGTATTTAGTTTATTTCAATACACCACATATATCCCTGTTCATAAACACATAAAAAAAACGTCGTGTTGGAGTGACATTTTGTGCGAAAGACGAGGATGTTCTGTTTTCACTAATCTCAGGCTACTAGGTCATGCTGGTTGATATTGCATTTTTTGGTTAAACAAATCAAGACCAGTGCTTTGTGTCAGTTCTACATTGTGATGAGGGTCAGAGGGACAATTTGCCTTCAGTGGCCATTCGGTCTATTGTAAACAACATCCACACTGATGCAAATCATGTCCATTTGAAAAGAGGTTTGGCACAGCTGTGTAAAAGAGAAACACGGACAACCCCTCCCTCCTCCAGCATTAGCTCAGGTAGTCATCAAGTGAAACTAATTGATGTACACATCCAGGCAGGGCATGGTAAGAAACAATTTACAAATTTGGACATATAACAATTGAAATACCACGGCTTTGAGATTACACAAAAAAAATAAAAAAATAAAATGCGAATGTGTTCATGCTTTTTAAGGTCAATCGGTCAGTTTAGCTTCAAAATTGTCCTTTAATTTCTAAACACGTTCTTAAGAGCTTCTTGAAGCCCAAAAGACTATCCATCCATTTTCAGGTTAGGTACATTTTTAGTTTCTTTCAATTAAGTGTGCCTGCAGGCCTGTAACCATTATGATGATGACAATAAGGAATGCTTTTTTAAAGAAAATATCTCTCGAATATATAGTTTTGAAGGTTCAAGATGGAAAGCTTGTTTATCCCTGCATGAATGTATCATATCTTAATATTTATTTTACTAACATCATATACCAGGTTTAAAGCAGCTTCTCAGTTTTGCACCATATTACATTTACAAAATATATAAAGAAAAATATAGGGTTACTGGTTGAGCATATAGTATAGACTAACAGCTGTCTGCAAATATTTCCAACATGATTATCCTTTCTAAAAGTAAATCGCAGGGTAAAGATAGCTCAAACGTGACAAGGCGCAACTAGGACGCAATGGCCGCCAGAACTTCACAGAGTAGCAGTAGCCTCAGAAGAGCAACTTAGAACTAAACATTCTATGTCAGCTGATTTTCAAAGTAGGAAACTATCAGTTGGAAACTGCATGAGGTAGAAAACGACAAACAAAAAAAAAAAAGTGGGCAATATGCCTCCTCGTAACTCACTGTGGAAGTTGTTTTTTTACATCAACTCTTCATTCACTTACACACAACACTGTCATTTCTTTGTTTCTGTGTTACCACCATAGAAAAACACTGATCTTTAACGTGACTGATTTCCCCCCAGGCACCCAGCAGAGACTGACTTGGACTTGGCTTTGTACAGTATGTCTCTTTAAAGGGGCTCAGAGTACAGTATCTGTATTGCAATGCCTTTGATTTTTTAAATTCATGTCTGTTTGTTAAAGAAGCTACTTCTCTCTTTCCAGAGCCTTAGATATGTGACAAAGATTGACTGCAGATAAGTTCAAAGTTCAACCCCCCGGCAGAGCTAAAAACAGATTTGAAGGGGTAGAACTTCAGTAAGCTAGAGTAAGCCGATACAGCTTCAGTTAGATCCGAGCTCCGCACAAAGGAGCTCAGACATTGGACAATTGCTCCAGTGCTAATACTGTGAGGGTTGATACACCTTAACGATTGGAGGCTTGATCTACTTACATATTCTTTCCAACGAAGGACAAATGGGCCTTAGTCAGCGTAGACGCCATATTTAATTTTTCGCGATTGAATAGAGTCTGCGACGGATAGGGTTGATCGTTCAGCAGACGCAAAATTGAAATGTGTCTTTCCACAAACTTTCCCAATGACTGGACAGCATTTGTTCGGAAAATTAGAAACCTTGTTTTCATTTGCGAGAAAATAAATATGGCGTCTACACTGACTACCTCTCCAAAACTGTTGCTTTAGAACAAAACAAACAGTGCAAAAAAAAAGTACATTGTAGGAATTTCACTTGTATATGAACACGTGGTAGCAGCAATGAGGATAAATTAACAAATAACAAATAAATTAATTGTTGTCTTCCACCTCGGAAAGAGGACGTTGTGATGAATATAAAACCAACAGATATAAATAGTCTAATATATACATACATGACACGATACACTAAAACCTCACGTGTAATTTCTGTAGAAAGTGCATCGCCGTTCCTCCGCCTTGCGCCTCTCCAAATGAGCTCAAATTCTAGGCAAGAAATGTGTCACCGTCATGGACGTCGATACTCGATTTCCTTTCTTTGTTTTGCCAGTCTTACTTAGTCCAATGTACATCCCAGGATGTGCCAGCGATTCGTACGCATTGTAATTATTTGCTAGGAGCTTTTCTCTGAACTTGCATTCATCTGTGAACTGCACCTACAATGAAAAGGATATAGCAAATATTATTTTCATTGACATTTCAATAGTCCATCCCATACATGGAGAGGAATTTTATGGGGGGGAAATAAAACAGAACAAACTATTTGTCATATTTTATCATCTACATCAAGGAGAAAGCTTTGGACTTTCTTCCGAATTGTTTTGCCAGGGGCAACCGAGTTAATAGGTCTATGGCCCTAACTGGGTTAAAAGGACGTATACCATCAAATTACGCGATTTCTGGGTCATAGAAAAGTTTAGATGTTTGGAGGGTTTAGACCAGACCAGTGCGTGAAGAAATCGGAGAGGGTAGCAGTATGGTGTTTGGGTGGTCCTCTTTGGCCAGTTCATCTTTACTCTGGGAAGGACAGTAGGTGCATGTGTTGGCTGGCAATGCTAAGAATGGAATGCGTAGCCCGAATGATACTGCGCTACCGTTCCTGGATTTTTGTCCGTCCCACAATGAAAACACCAGTAGGCACTGGAAGCATGCCACAACTGAGTTCAACAATGTAACGCTGTCAGAGACCGTGGGACGGGGGGGGCGGGGGGCGGTGGTGAGGGGATACATCTCAAGTACAGGGTGATATGTCATCGAGCTCCGATAAGAACATCCACGGGCGGAAACCCATTGTAAATCATTTCATACTCACAGATCCGAAAAGCTTCCCTTTGCTGTTCATGGCCACGAATAGCCCGCTCCGGACGCCAAACAGTGTCACAACTCCCCTCTCCACCGGAGATATCTCAAGAAGACCTGAAACACACAACAAAGAAAATAAATGACCTTGTTTGGCTTATATCTTTAGCCCTGACTGGCAACTCCCAACCATGACTGCCTTTCTAAAAATTGTACGTGTTTACGTTTAAGTTGCCAGAGCATCCTTTTTGAAGGAAATGACACTTTCCGCCCCTTCCCACATGTAATATTGCATCAATTTCTCGGTAAAACCTCTAAGATTTATCTTTAAATGACTTCTGCTTTATTTTAAACGACGTATTTTCCCAATGAATCCCCATACATGGTTTATTTAATTGAAGTTTAATTGACAAGTGTCAGAAAAAAATAACATTTTTATTATCAGATCCTGGACCACTTTATATGGGTCTAAGGAAAACTTAGTAATAAACTTTGTAACAATGCTTCTCATTTAATGATTAAAATACCGTTTGTTTAGCCTCTAATGAATGTTGACAAACATAACCAGAACTTCTTGAGTTTTTTTTTTTTTTTTTCAGAAACATAAAGTGCATCAACACAGATGCTTAGAACCTGTTATATATTGCATTTGCCTTGAACAGACATTGGTTTGAAATTTTTTAAGTTATGGTCCAAGAAATGTTTTGTTTTAGCCTAATGTCATAAGAAAACCTTTTTAAATTCCACAAATAAATAAATACATTAATTAATTAATTAATTATTCTGTAGTTATTTAGAAAACCATTTGTACTGATGTGAAATTAAATAGGCCAGACTTATCTGGAAAAAAAAAATGATAAATGAACTTTTTAATCTCTGAAGAACCATACAGCAACTCAAGAACATATACATCCAAAATAGTGCTTCATATAAGAAAGTCTGAACCAAAGAATCACTGAAGAACCTTTATTTCTTAAAAGAGGGAAGGGTTAATCTACCGTAAATGATAAGTTTATCTCGCTCCTAACCTTAGGCTTGGGATTTTGGCCGGGTTCCTGTCCTGCTCTGGTAACAGAGACCTGTTGTGTGCGTAATGCAGGATGCCAGATGCTGGTGCACTACCACACCTGACTTGATTCGGGAAATTTAAACGAAAGCGCTACAACAAGCGTTGTTGATGTTAGAAAACATGGCATGATGTTGGATTCGTGTAACTTAAAGTTTTATTATTACATTTTTTTTCTTTACTGACAGCCCACTGCGCGTTGTTCATAAAGGATTTTTTTTCCTTTCTTAATTAGGCTAATTCTTTTCATAATTCAAATTTTCATTTGGGTGACAATTTCAAATCCAACAGCCGATCCAGCATGCATAAGTTCAAATAACAGATGAAACTTACTGTAACGGTTTTCGTTGTGCACGCCGGTAATTCTGCCGTCCGGTAATACTTGGAGATGAAACCCAATGCCAACATTGCAGTAGAGACGTCGCAGTCTTTTAATGCCCGTGAGATAATCACTGTCCCGGCTGATATCTCTTTTTTCCCCGGGGATTCGGGCTAGAGAACGCGAGTAGAGGGTCTCCCAGCGTCGCTCCACGGGTCCGTTCTGCCCACCGGGCAGCGGAGCGCAGCGCACTGAGCTTGTCATAAGTCCTAAGACCACTATTGGTAATAGGGCCGAGTGGACACTCATCCTTCTGAGCGGTACGTGAGCGTCTGAAAGAGTTGAAGACACTAAAATACCGTCTTTCTCTATATTTGTGTCGGCAGCTAAAAAGACGCACAAAACAGCTTACTCACGCACAGAGCTATGGCCAACCCTAGTGAGCGGCATGAAGTCGCGCTCGGTGGGTTTCCTCTCAAGACACTACACTTCAGACTGGTGTTCAAGCTGTTTTGTTTTCACACAAAAGTTGGAAAATGTTGACCGTCAGTTCTAGCCCCGCTCAGCCATGCTACTTTCCCCTTGCCGACGATATTTATATCTGCAGCGAAATTACATCACACACTACCTAGTGCATGACGGAGCAGCCTTCTGCGCCACTCCGAGCACACTGATTCCTTATAATGTGCGCACGTCCATGCAGTGGGCAGTGAGACTACAGCGCGCGTGTGTGCTCGCGTGCCAGTGAGAGAGACAAACGTCATAACCGATCCCTTACAATAAAACAACGTTCGTTAACTTTGACAGTGTACTGCCGTTGTCCACGGGAATAATGTCTTTATCAATCTCAAATCTGTGTCCTTTCAAGTCAAGTAGCTAATTCTTAGAAGCGTAATCTGTTATTGGTCATCTTGCGCGTTATGGCTTTGACGCACCTATAATAAACCATTTAATTTTTAACTATACATTCAATAATATGTGAGTGCGTTATAAAGTGAGAAATAATGGTACTACTTTTTGCAGATATATCCAGCGATACTGATACGTTGCGGTTACGGCATTTCTTTTTGGCGGCAGGTGGAAAGTCCGATAGTTTTTTTTTTGTAGATACTGAAACGTATTTTGAAAATGAAACCTTCCGTATGGAATGCGTAAAATTAGGTTTAGTGTAGGCTATGCACTTTGCAAAACCCCTCAACAATTCGCTTTATATTTAGTTGTTCTGTCTTTGTGTAGGCTTCCTTTATAATCGGACAGAAATAAATTAATTTATATAGCCTACTGGAGGATGTATCGGAAATCACAACGTTAACAGACTGCAGTGTCAGGCAGGAGACCGTTCTATAACTGAACAATAACAGGGAGAAGAAGAAAAAAAAACAAAGTCGAATTCGAACGAGTTGCAAATATTAATTCAAGAAAAAGTAGCCCTGTTTCGCGAAAGAGCAATAGGCTACTGTGGAAAACAAAAGAAAGAAAACAGGAAAATGGTATGCATAATGACATATAAATTGATAAATGACACAGACGTTGATGTGCAAACATAATTTAAGAAGTTTGTAAAGGAGCTTTTGCACATCTCTCTGACAGCGTAAAGACTGCTAGATAATTCAGCCTGACAATTCTGCAGCTGACCTCTTACGAGTGTCTAGTTGTGAATGTTGTGCGGCAGAGCATTGTGGGGGAGAACATGTAAACCGCTGGACGCATCACACTGTGAGTCAAGCTTTCTTCGCGGCCCCGGGTAATGTGCGCTCCCTGCTGCTATTGTAGAGGATGCGACGTAAAACGGAAAGACCATGGGGGATGGTGAAAACACTCAACATAAAAGTAAGACACCTACTTGAAACCTCAAAAGATTGTAATTTGCGTTACTATTGATAGAGGATAGTACATGAAAAAAAAAATCCTCCCAGAATGAACACCTCTTTAACACACCGACTGCTCAGGCAGTTTAACTGCTGAATGAATAGGCCTCCTTGAGGGTGTGTTTGCTATATTGGAGCAAATTACGCAGAGGGTTTAATTACACATCTGTTTATAGGAGAAGGACTCTTTTATATTCTGTTTACAAACAAACAAACAACAGTTCACCTTCAAGAACAGTTAGTGAATTCGCCTGTTCACGATACAGTGGCACACAAAAGTATTTGGACACTTTTACCACACTTGGTAAAAGAAAATAAATGATTCTAGAGCTTACTTTCCTTTCGGATGAACTTTCATTTTTAATTCAGAATGCATGATGAAGTTCACCGCAAGTTGACACGGGTGTCTTAATCACAAGTAGTTGATCAATTAAATTAAATTAAAAAATGAAAGTTCATCAGAAAGGAAAGTAAGCTCTAGAATCATTTATTTGCAGATATTTTTCTTTAGATTTGTCCAACCATTTCTAAATGCATTTTGGGGCACTATATGTATTTTGTAATTTTTTTCTTAACATTAACAATATTTGGAACAAACTATAATGAAAGAAAATATAATTTTCATAATTTTCAAAAATAAGTAAATGAATAAATACATTTAAATAAAAATGTATTAAATAAGGGTAGGCCTGTATATTGATTTAAACGTATATAGGCCTACTTCTTTGGGACTGATTTGCTTATACAAACCATTATCCCAAACAAACAAAAAGTTCCCTTGCCATAACTCTTGCGAGCCCCGCCTTTGTTTCGCATGACAGCGTTTCCTCCAGACAGAACACTCTCATCTCTTAACTTCAAAAAGGAGAGTTGAATACCTTCTAGACACTGAGCCTGTTACCCAAATTGCTTAACCTGTAGCTAGGCGATCCCACCCATCCAAGCTCTGACGGTTCACTAAATGTTGCTTGCTGATGGGGGTCTTCTGCACACAGTCGTTTGTCAAGCGGTTCATTTGATCTAAGAATGTGTGGCTGGTTTTATATACATGTTGGCGGCACAGACACTGATCAAACAAACTGCTGTTTTTGACCCATTTGGATCCCCAAATCGAAAAGGCCTGTAATGCTTTATAGCCACTGCTGAATTATCATGACAAAAACTCAAACGTTCTTTACCAGAGGTTATATTTAGACCCACACACCATGCTTGCTATAATTTAGTCTACAGTTGGCCGGTAATGAAACCTTTATGTAAAAATGAAAGTCATTGTGTTGCATTTTAAACCAAGTGCTTGTTTTATATGCTTTTGGAAGACAAAAATGCTGTTGGTATATAGAACAAGCAACTAACACATGCTACACATTTTAACTAGTCTAGTCTCTTACAGCTGTATCAACTTTCTGAATACAAGCAGCGGAATGAAGTGAATTTAATAAAAACAGGGCGCTCAGCCGCTCTCCATGGTGCTGCAGTCGCGCTCAACCGCCTCAGTTCCGCCTCTCAAAAGTGTATGGAAATGAGACGAATTATGTTCAGTCGAACGCTTAAAAAACGTTTGGGGTTAAAACAAGGAGATCGGTTTCAGATATTTTTTTTTGTTAATTAATAGTGGCGTGAATATGTAATGACAGGCCAACGCAATCTCACGACCAACTTATGCTGTTTGTAATATGTGAGGTGAATAAGTTGCAGTGCTCAAGGATTTGATAAATCAGGCACGATTCCTTTAACTGTGAGTTCTCACAGTAGCTAATACAGTGAGATTATTATAGTGTGTTGGATTTACCAAGCAAGTGTTTAAAGGGCCCGTAACTCCTCTAATATCTCTTCACAAGTTTTACCGCTCTTTAATCGCAGTGCACCCCAAAAAAACTCACTGATAGACCTGTCAAACACAGAGGTGACAACGCGCCCTTAAAATTCTAGATTTATCGCGAAACAACATAGCAACCCTATGATAAGGTTCTGTGATTTCACAGCAACTGGACAGACGTCAGTGCTTCCCTCTATAGGACACTTTTGGAAATACAGTGAGAGAAGAATTTCCAAATGCTATCTCAGACTGATGAGATGTTGGACTGCATTAACCTTGCTGACATCGTGTTAGTGTAACTAATTCAAATAGGAATGATTTCCCCCAGACAATTAGGCCTACTGTGACGTTTACAAATCGCTTTATTTAATAAAGACAGAAAGTTTGCTGTGTGTTAGTGGGATTTATTTTCAATGCTTTTATAAAGCCTGTGCTTATAACTCAACCATTACTTCGCTCAAAGCATTTTCTTCGTCTCATATGTAGCCTAATCTATTATAATGGTATTTGTAGTAATATCCCAGAAAAGTAGCTTAGTCTAAAATATGAAGCATTTTGCATCTTAACAATCAGTCGATTCTGTGTCATTTTATCTGATAAGCTATTAGCATTAATAAATGTAGCATATCACTTAAAATAGTCAAACTGGAAGCAATAATGGTGTGATGTTAGTTCAGAGGTCAGCAACTCTACAAGGTCCACAGAGATGGCCAGTAGGAGGCCTGTCTGTACGAACAAAGACCCCTCCGGCTCCGCTGGGTCAATACTTGAGGAATTCCTGACCAGTGTTGGGGAAAGTTACTTTTAAAAGTAATGCATTACAATATTGCATTACTCCATAAAAAAAGTAACTAATTATGTTACTTAGTTACTTTTTATGGAAAGTAATGTGTTACGTTACTTTTGCGTTACTTTTAAAATCTGGACAGGGCTTGCTTGTTTGTTTTTAAAGCGTTACTTATTTGAAAAAGTAACTCAGATATTCTCTTGTAAATTAAAAAGTAATGCGTTACTTTACTAGTTACTTGAAAAAAGTAATCTGATTACGTAACTCGCGTTACTTGTAGTGCATTACCCCCAACACTGTTCCTGACGATACCAATTAGATGGGCACGAGGAGCAGCCCTTTGAGGCCCTCGGGCCGGAGAAGAAAGAGACTGAATCGCAGTGATTTTAATTGGAGCGGTTTTCACTAGTGCACGGCTTTAAGTAATTTCTGAGGAAGCACTCGTTGGGTAATTTAATTATCAATGGATTAAAAAAAAATCTGAATTATTTTGGAAATAATAATAATAATAGTTATTTATTTATTTGTTTGTTTGCTTGCTTGTTTGTTTGTTTGTTAATCGCTTGTACACTTTCTGTTCTCATTCGAAATTCTATACATGAGGTGTAATCTCAAGATGACCCGACAGCCCGATCTTATGGCCTTATGTTTTTTTTTGTTTTGTTTTTGGCAGCAGGGTTAATGAGCGCTTATATGCCCTCGACATGGCGGCAGACGCATCATTGTTGAAGGCAGGTCATCAGAAGTCGCTCGATCGGGACGCTGAACCTTAACCCCTGGGTCTCTGTTTACTTGTTACATGCCACTGAACTAATAGGGGCGTCGTGTGCCTGAATAGGTAGTTAGAACTAGGACCAAAGAGCACGAACAACTTTGCACACAGGTTCAATGAATTGTTTTGGACAGAGTGAGTTTTGTAATTTCAGTGGCTTAAAATATTTGTGTAACCTCTTCTGGTCCTCAGATTTATGTTTAAATAAGCAAACAATTGTCATAATACAATTATTATTATTATTATTTTATTTTTTTATTTGGCCTTTTTTAGAAATCTGGACAGGGCTTGCTTGTTTGTTTTTAAAATAAAAAAGTTCTATTTTTGGCAAATATAAAAGCCTTTTCACACCAAAAGTGAAATGAATAAGCCTCAGGCTGAAGGGAAAGTAAATTTATGTCCGTACAGTAGAATGCAGAAGAAAAAATGTCAACACACTTCAGCAATAAAAAAAGACACAAATGTTTTTCTAGAGTAATTTGTACTTATTAGTATGGTTGAACTGGATCATCGAAGGTCAGAAGCAAAGACATTGGTTAATACAATGGGATTAAAATTTGTTTGTTTGCTTGCTTGTTTGTTTGTTTGTTAATCGCTTGTACACTTTCTGTTCTCATTCGAAATTCTATACATGAGGTGTAATCTCAAGATGACCCGACAGCCCGATCTTATGGCCTTATGTTTTTTTTTGTTTTGTTTTTGGCAGCAGGGTTAATGAGCGCTTATATGCCCTCGACATGGCGGCAGACGCATCATTGTTGAAGGCAGGTCATCAGAAGTCGCTCGATCGGGACGCTGAACCTTAACCCCTGGGTCTCTGTTTACTTGTTACATGCCACTGAACTAATAGGGGCGTCGTGTGCCTGAATAGGTAGTTAGAACTAGGACCAAAGAGCACGAACAACTTTGCACACAG
Source organism: Sinocyclocheilus rhinocerous (assembly GCF_001515625.1). Taxonomy (NCBI): domain Eukaryota; kingdom Metazoa; phylum Chordata; class Actinopteri; order Cypriniformes; family Cyprinidae; genus Sinocyclocheilus; species Sinocyclocheilus rhinocerous. Next base: position 169,501 of record NW_015664312.1, on the reverse strand, counting down.
GTTCAATGAATTGTTTTGGACAGAGTGAGTTTTGTAATTTCAGTGGCTTAAAATATTTGTGTAACCTCTTCTGGTCCTCAGATTTATGTTTAAATAAGCAAACAATTGTCATAATACAATTATTATTATTATTATTTTATTTTTTTATTTGGCCTTTTTTAGGCTCTTGAGTTGGCTGTTTCATTTGGTCAGTTACTTCAGTGATGCATAAATAGAAACTGAAATTATTTTTGTTTTTCTTAAAGTCTAAAACTGTGTTGAAAAGTTGTTAATGGAATGTTTTTTAATATGACATCAGTCTTTATGCAACCGTTTCTGGATCCAAATGCAGCCTTTGTTTTTAGAAAAATGTATCGTAAATCTGAATAATCTGTTACCCATCAATTTGAGAGCAAACCTGTTATTTGTATTATGTGTAATACGTATCATAAAGCTGGTGCTATCCTTTATTTGCCTTAGCCAAGTGAGGGAAGACAGCACTCCTCGGTTTCTGGTTAATATAGCGATTATAGAATATAATATTTGAAGTCGCGGAAAGCTTTGATCTCGCCTCTCATGTAGGCTATTTATGCATATATGAATGTGAAAAATAAGCTATCAGGAGGGCAAGACAAAGGTTCATTCAAACAGTTCCATTTATCTAGAGTCCAGCATTCCTGTTAAGTAATATTAGAGGTTGGCATTCATAACTAACTATACAACGCGTTACACTTTCTAAGACATATTTTTTTTCATCGGGGATTGCCTTGTTTCTCAGATCACAGGCTCTAGAAAAAGGAAGAAGAATATCTCAAGCGGCACGGCTTCCCAGGTTTCCCCAGAGATATGCCATTGTGACCGCCAGGAAGCTCTCGAAGCTGCGAAGTATAGAATAACACGTCTTTTTTTCTACTATAGATTTCAAAAGCACAGATCTCTGTTCTTGCAAGTAGCCGCTCTTCGTGCGAAACAAATGTTGTTACAGCAAGTAAGTATTAAAATAATAAAAAGAATCGTATTTTATATGAGTATATTTTACAAAGTAGTCGTGTTTTGCTTGAGCTCCCATCGATTTTTTTATTATTTTCTTTTCTTCTAGATGATGTCACTTGAGGCAGTTAAGGAGAAAGGGGGGAAGGTCCCAAGAGGGAGTCCCTTTTTGCTGAACCGCTGAGAGACTACCTATGCGATCACTATCACAGTTGCGATGAATATGTCTGCAGCCATCGTCATTAATTTAGCTGTCAAAGTTTTAATTAAGGTCCATATAATATGTATTGTATTCTAGAAACAGAGAACACATAAGGTGGGAACGAAATAAAACATCATTGATCATTCGCTCTGTAGTCTTTTGTCCAAAATGCCACTGTATCATGTATGCTTCGCAAAAAAAATAAATGTATATATATACTTTCATATAATTTATTGGTGACATTCCTCAAGATGTTTAGCTTTCAGTGTCAAACAATGCCGTTTTAATGCATTACTCAGTTTACAGTGTTCAATACATATGCCATTTATCAAAACTATGCTTCAGAGCTGATGTCATTACATATATTTAGACTCAAATTGGTATTAAGAAATAGGAAACTGGAGAGTCTACTCTTATGGGATTGTTCAGCTGTACAAAGATAACAGCGTTATTCTAACAATGGTAACTATTAATCTCTTCTGAAGAAAATCTTTGATATTTGGAAGTGTAGAAACTATGTCATCAATAACTTAAAAACATATAAACAAAATAAATACGTATTACATTAGTAATATACAAAGTACTCCTGATTGCAGTTTAAGAACAGTAGCCTATCACGTGTAAGTTAAAAAGCATCTGTTTTATGTGTATGGATCTTTGTTTACTACTTTATACTTCAAAAAGGAAAAAGTGCTTGTCTGTACACCACCTATAAAGCCGTAGTCCAATACATAACACATCATCGGCATTGTCAAGCACTTGTACAACATCCTAATTTAACATTACAAACATTTACTCTATGTTATCTTGCTCACATAAAAAAGTAAATGACTGTACAGCTATGTACAATAATTACACGTCTTTAGCAGAAAAGACTTCAAAAAGTGTGAACATAAAAAAAAATGCAAAAGACAAAACTTTCAGTAGTGTTACATTTGGTCACATGCACCTATCTGGACTGTCATTGTGTTTCAAATGCTGGGCTTTAAACGTGAAAGAAAAGGGATGTTTCTCTTCGTTCTCGGCCCTTCTTGACACATGACTCCCCCAAAAGTTGTTGTTGTTTTTTTAAATCATTCTCTCCTGAGAAAATTGTTCCATGTGACTCCTTTGGTCTGTTGGACTCTCAGTGGCTTTGGATCTTTTCTCCATCTGTGTCAAGAGAGTGTCAAATGTCAGCCATTCTGCTGTGGCCCTTGGAGCCCCTGTGTCGTCGTCTTCTGCGTTCTGCTCGACCCACAGGGGCTCTGTGAGAGCCGGCCTGGTGCCGCTGGTTCTCTCTGAGCTTGCGCACATTCTCATGGTCCTTGTTGCCCAGAACACGGGGCAAGAAGAGGGAAGCTTTGTCTGTGCTCCGTGTCTTAAATCCCCTCCTGGGTCGGCCCTTCCCATTGATGGACACGTACCACTGTCTCTTAGAACTGGCACGCCGCTTGCCACCCCCTGCCCCGGACCCTGTTGGGGGAGGCTGGGTGGTAGCATGGTGCCGTGATGCGTAGGTGTTGTAGCCTAGCTCATGAATGCGCTCCAGAAACTCACACTCGTGGTTGAAGACTTCCTGAAAGGGTTCAAATATGCTATTACTTTATTTTGTAACATTTTTGATTTTGACATTCATGACTGAACCTGGAACAAGGTGGTTCAGTGCGCCCACAAAAACTTTCAATGGTTCTTTAACAAGAAGTCATCTCCATTTTGTAGAAAAGTCAACATTTAACCTGGTCCAAAATCTCTACATTTGAGTTCTCAGCATCTCAAGCACTTACTGTAACCTGGCAAAAGTAAGAAGCTTGTATGTGGTTATCATTCTCTGCTGACCAGAAATTTCAATGACAAGGCCCCTAGTGAGCGAAACAAAGCTCAGTAATCAAACTCTCAGTAATCTAGCAGCATGTGGGCATGCTCGTTCCGCATGAAAAACACCACCATGTGGCGATAGCCGCAAATAGCCCTTGTTATCTGATCCTACATCTAGCCGAATTTCAGCTACTTGATTTTCCGACGTAACATAACACTTACTGAAGCATACAGACGTCCTTTCTCATTCATAGCCAGGTATCTTCCTGAAAACAGGCCCTTGATCGCCACGACACCGACGTCCACAGCTGTGATCTCGAGTATACCTAGAAAAAGAGTGGAGCACTAGTTAGTGCGCATTCTAGAAATGGGGAAAATCATTTACAATTGCTTTTCAATTAGCATAAACATTTGTCGGATTCAATACAAGGTCAATCGAGGTCGTTCATGAGTTTTCACAAATCGGTCATATTTTAGCTAATGTTTGAAATTGTAATTTTATTCCCTTATATATTTATTGTATTCGATTAGTTGTGTTGCTAATTTATGATATATACAAGTTACTGTTAGAAGTGTTATCGTATACATAATATAATTAAGTTTATTTATAATATCAATTAGTTTTTCTATAAATAACAATTATTGATTTATGTCTTAAACTTATCAATAAACATAGCCTACCATTAAGCACTTGCTTTAACCCTACAATCTAACCCACGTTTAATATAAAATAATTAAGCATGGGAATGTATGTTTTTCAATGTGTTTAAATATAGCCTAAATATTGTGGCATATGCTATTTTAAATTTTATTTTATTTTATTTATACGCAAGTTTTTCGTTGATTGAGTCACACAACGCTGTCAGGTTAGATATACAGACACTAAACGCCTCTTAAAGAGGATGTTTATTCATCCCTTTTTTCTGCTGATTAATGGTTCTCATTCTTCTGTTTCGAATAATCATCCTTTTACGTTGGATAAACACATCCGTTGTCTAAGTCATTATGTTAAACTGTCTGTTGAATCCTGTTTTCATATGGTAATTGTCCATGGGCACTCGGATTTGACTAATTGGAAAACTAAGACAGATAAACGAATGCTGTAATTTAAAGAACGATAGTAGAAGATTGTAATGTAGGCTACGAAATAAGCCACTATCTGACAATTGTCTTTACGATGTAAATTATACAATAAAAGTAATTTGGAATGTCTCGTCACAAAATAATGCAGTGCAGTTTTCTTTTCTAACTCGTTGGTTTATTTTCAAGACCTAATTTTTAGCTTTTAATTACAAGTTGTGCAGTCCGCAAAAGTGCTCTCATCGTTACCTTAATCTTCAATTTACTGTGGTAAGAATGCTGATTTAAAATGTTTTATATTCGTCAATTTAATACATGCCGGACAGGGTGAATTATTGTTCGATGTTAATTATTTAATGCGCAAGGCGCCTCCCGAACAATGTTTCCCAATGTACATTTGCACAATTACGCAAGTCTCATGAGCTCTGATCTTACAGCACAGAAAATGACATTCACAAATATGAAACCCGAGAACGGTTTACTCACTGAAAGGATTGTTTTCGTCAAGAGATCCATCTATTTTTCCGTTCGGGTGAATTTGCAAATGATATTTTGTGGCGCAGTAAAGTTTCCTGCGTCTTGGAGCTCCCCCGAGGTGCTCGTAAACCCCGCCGCGTCCACCAGCATCTCGCCGCTGCCTTGGGTCACACGCCTGGCCCCTGGCACAAGGCGCCCTTGGGGTCCTGGTCAGCCTCGGAGCCAGAGATTCCTGTAAACTCGGATCCAAGGAGCTCAGTAACAACAAGAGCAGAATTATAACCATTGTGGCATGGCGGGATATCGGCAAAATCTCGCTGGAATGGAAAGAGCTGGCACACGGGGTCCCATCAAAGAAGTATCATTTGTCACTGATCCAGTCAACTGAACATTAAAATAAAAACTTGCTGTATCCCTCTGTCCTCTCTTTAATATGTCGCGGTCATCTCTGAGAGCCGGCTTGGTGGCAACAACATGGGTTCGCCTCGTTGGTGCCCATGGGTTCCACTCTGCTCTCCAAGCAGACTGTGTCTGACCGAGGAGGAGAAAACAGCCAGTCGGTTTCACAGGGAGCCTATCGTGAGATTTCGCTGATCGACAGTGTGCACAGAAATAAAAGAGCCCTCCTGCAACAATAGCCCGAACCCCGACCAATTGATACAAAGGAAAAGGGGAGGCAAGGTATCAGTCTTGTGTGAACCATGAGGCTGCAGCGTGGATAAAATTACACAGCACTACACACGGTGGCTTACAGCGGAAAACCGCATCACAAAGAGAGAGCCATCCCAGGGCAGAGTTTGCTTCTTTTGAAAGATCCGAAAATTATATTTAAGCATGAACACTGGCCTCTGGGAAAGCCGCTATTGATTCTCTTTGCATGCCTGTTGGCACATTTCAACAGTGATGTTAACATTCATAGACGTGCACGTGGCTTTCAATGATCCACATTTATGTATGGAATGTTTCTGACTCATATTATAAAACAGTGACAAAAAAAAGTCTAGACAATCGACTAGATAAATCAGTAAGTCACTTGCAACGGAAAAAGTTCACGGTAAAACATTGGTAATGCATTTATTAGAGAAATAAATAGATTTTTTTACGCGGTTCATTTGCTTATTAGGTGCACAGTAATTAACAGCGATTTTATTCTTTTAAATATGAACCAAATCATGATTCAGGCACGTCCAGACCCCCTTAAAACAGCTTTAATGCGATATTACATTGATGCGGAATGCTTTCTGTAGAAGTACATTTCAATCATTCCTTCTAAATATTTTATAGGCTATAAAGCACAGGTTGTGAGAGTAGGCTAGTTAGGATGATGCTCGGAATAAACCGATCAAGACCTGTTTTCCCATTGATTGCAATCCGTAGTATAGAAAACATGCAACTACATTTCCCTGTCATTTGAGAAGAAGAAATCAAAATGCCGTTTCCCGAAGTTTCTATCTTGATTTTGGGAGGGGAAAAAGCATATTCCATTCCCTCTCAAACTCATTTCACGCCCATTTCTTTTTGTCTTTATCAATCTGGCAGGCCATGGAAACTAAAACTGCGGTAGCTGACCTGTATCTTCTCTCAGGAACCAGACTGCAAGTGCGACTCAAAGCCCTACAGCCACTTACACTCAAGCTCCTGGTGTGTGCTGCTAGTGGGTGGAAGAGTAACAGGCAAATTACTTCTGCCTAAATTGTTTCCATCTTGGTCGCATTATGGTTACCATTCTCGTAATTAGCACAGGATGATGCTCGGAATAAACCGATCAAGACCTGTTTTCCCATTCATTGCATTCCGTAGAAAACATGCAGCTACATTTCCCTGACATTTGAGAAGAAGAAATCCAAAAATGCCGTTTCCCGAAGTTTCTATCTTGATTTTGGAGAGAGAGAGAGAGGGGGAAAAAATAGGCTACATATTCCATTCCCTCTCAAACATATTTCACGACCATTTCTTTTTGTCTTAATCTAGCACGCCATACTAAAACTGCGGTAGCTGACATGCATCTTCTCTCAGGAACCAGACTGCAAGTGCGACTCAAAGCCCTACAGCCACTTACACTCAAGCTCCTGGTGTGTGCTGCTAGTGGGTGGAAGAGTAACAGGCAAATTACTTCTGCCTAAATTGTTTCCATCTTGGTCGCATTATGGTTACCATTCTCGTAATTAGCACCATCATCTACAAATCTCCCTGCCCTTTGGCGTAACACCAGCGCATAGAAACCCTCGTGGGAAGGCACCCTTCATTCATCTTCTCTTTGCATACATCACTTGACGTCCCTGACTGTTTGTCACACTGTTTTAAAACAGGTAGCTGCTGCTAATAACTTATTAGTCGCTGCAGCCCCGGTGTGTGTGACTAGACGGAGAGTATGATTGGGCTAGTTTATGAGTCTACTGATGTAGCTACATCACGAGCCGCTCTGGTGACCATCTCTGGGAGGGACGTTCTTGATGTGGTTTGATCCTGACAGAGGGTTGCATTTCTGATGTGGTCGGCTGTTTCTTTCTGGAAGTATTTTAATTACGGCCCACTGCCGCCCACAAAGCCCAGCAGTAATAATCAGTATGAGAGAGAGAGAGAGAGAGAGGAGGGGGAGTTCACTCAGGATGTTGCCGATTATTTTGAAGCTGAACGGTTAAATCGTACCATGTTAAAGTCGTTTTCTTTATCACGTCCTCATTTATCACTTTAACTTCTTCGTGACCCTTTGCTTTTTAAATTAAACAAAGGGAAATTGGGGACTGTTGGAAAATTGGATGAGATGTAGGCTAGCGCTAAGAGTTTAACCAATTAGAAACGAGCAATCGATTGGATTTTATAATCGATTGGATTGGTGTAAATAAATAGATGTTAGTCGATAGAACTGGTATAAACAGAATACGTAGGGGTTATTCACTCAGGATGTTGCTGAATGGTTAAATCGTACCATGTTAAAGTCGTTTTCTTTATCATGCCCTCATTTATCACTTTAACTTTTTCGCGACTCTTTGCTTTCTAAATTAAACAGAGGGAAATTGGGGACTGTTGGAAAATTGGATGGGTTGTAATGCTAGCAGTTTAATCAATTTGAACAGTAGGGGTGAAATCACTATCATGATAGATTATAATTTGATTTGTGCGTAAATTAATCGATTTTAAACTGGTATCATCAGAATAAGTAGTTTCTCTTGTTCAATTTGATATATAATAATATATAGTATGTACACAAGTTTATCATCTACATGTTCAAAAAGTCTAATAATATCTGGCTGAGTAGAAATACCCCCAAAGATTAAGAGAATTTAAGACAGTGTATAGGTAAGAAATGAAGAAAAAAAAGTGAGTGTATGTTCAATTTCATATTTACACATGTGTTTTTTTCTTTCTGTATTTGTTGAATTAAAATATTTACTATATGTTTACCATTTTGAATTCAAATGTTTGAAATTAAACAAGGGTGTGTCATAATAATGATTTTGAAAAAGTAAATTCTATTACCACAGTAATTCATGCCTAACATTTAAAATGTCTGTGTTTTCTACCCTGGAAGTGTAGCCGACAATCTTTGTACTCCACATCAATGTATGGCATAAGTTAAATTTATGGCATAAACGTGTAACATACAGACATGGGAATATTACATAAACATTTGAGATACATAGCTACACAAGTCACTGCTAAATGAAATATGTTAGACTCCAGTACACATCCTTTCTGATTTTTACAGATCACGTAGTAATTTTGTGATATTTAATCTTTTTTTTATCTGCAAAAATATACTGACCAGTGTCGATCATGATTGTCACTCAGTTGTTTAAAATTTTAAAAGGACAAAGCACAGTTCAAATGGATGGAGCAAGTATTTACTCTTATCATTTACTAACATATAATTAACCATTAATATTTCTTTATTCATTACACAAACATATATACAATGCAAATTCTTAAAGTCATATTAACAATTACATATTGTACACTGATCTAAATTTTAAAAATGTATTTTGTTCTGGTTGATTCTGTGATGTAAAACAATCATTTGAATTGAATAAACTTAGTGTGCATATTACCACTAAAGATTGAATAAAGTTTCTAAGCAAAACAAAAAACGGGCTTTAGAGCTTAATGCCATAGAAGAAGCCTTTATGTTCCAAACAATGTTCTGAACTATTTCTTTTTCATTTTTTCTTAAAACTATGTACTGGTGCTTTAAAGAACATATCAAGAATAATTTGTTTAATGTATAAAAAAAAGATCTGTATTGCCAACTAAAGAACACTATACAGTTTTACAGTTTTTGCCATTGCATAAAGTCAGTGAATAACTGATGTATTTTTAGGAGTGTACAAGAATCCCCCAACCCCCACCCCGTTTGCAGAAAAGGAGGCACCACAATCCAGGGAGATTTACGGGATGATTTTATAAATGCTGGCCGTATAGCGCCTCATTGCACCTTTTCCATTTCATAGCCTGCAAGATGTCAGAAGTGTTGGATTGATTTCTGTGGTCAAGACACGCCCAATTTATCTGTCAGGGTTGAACATGCCAAAGGACACTTTTATTTGCTTTGAACTGATTTTAATGCAACACCCTTAATACTGATTCCAGTTCCCAAGAGACAGATCATGTAGCTCATGACACACACTTTTCATAAATCTCAGTGACGGCTCAAAGCCAGCAGCACTCTCTCTCTCTCTCTCTCTCTCTCTCTCTCTCTCACACTCTCCTGCGCTCTCTCTCTCCCTCCGTTTTAATTTCTCTCTCACACTCTCTCTATTCCTCTCCCACACTTCGTCTTGAAACCAGATAGGTCTTCCTTATACCTCTGCAGCCCTTTGATTCTTAGCTGCAGGTCTCAAATACCTTTTGGGAGGACAGTGGATTTCTCTGCACCTTCCAACAGTAAAATTATTGTGGTGGCCTGTAACTGTATAAGGCATCAATGGTTGTCCCACTGAGTGCTCAGGGTGCGAGAGGGAGAACGCGCTGAGCAAAGAAATCAATCAACACATTTTTCATTTGCCACAAATGCGTGTTTCGACAAACACATGCAAAGTGATTTGTGTTTGTATGTGGCATAACCGATCGATTTCGTCCTCTGTTATTGTCCGAATCTTGAGCTACGCTCTCCAGTACAGTACCAGTACCGTCCCTTCCTGCTCTTTCTATTCCGCTCTCCAGTGGAGCAGGAAAACAATGTCATGCCACCGCTGAACAGCTCACTGCTTAGACCGACAGTGACGAAGCAGCTGTCAATGACTCATTTGAAACTCAATGTCACCTAATTTCCCTTAAATATAAGGCCATTGACAGAGGGGATGGGGTCCCCAGCAGGGGCCAGTGCATGTGAAAGGGCCATGTTGATTGTGTAAAAGATGGATGGCAGAGTTTGCTGCAAACGGTATTGTTCCCATTTCTCCTTTTCAAAACTTCATGGCAACATTTATATGGACCCTCTCTGAGCTTTTACTTTCACACACCTTTTGTTCTTCTCTATACCTCCTTAAATATACTTGTGCGCACACACACATACAACTGTTATCACAATATATGTTAAAGGGATAGTTCAACCAAACATGAAAATTCAGTCAGCATTTACTCAAACCTGTGCCAAACCTGTATGACTTTCTTTATTCTGTGGAACACAACAGAAAATAGGAATAGTTGTTTTTTTTTTCTTTTCAGAGTAGTTTTTTTTTTTAGCAAATATTTAGTAAATATTAAGTCTCCTCCACTTACCAGTTCATAAGACGTAAATAAATATATGCAAGTTTGTAAAAAGTAAAACATATGTAAACAGTGGTCTTATTATTGAATCAGTTGGTGTGTTTACATGAAGATTCATCTATCCGATTACTAATGGATTATTAAACATAGCTAATGAAAGTCATTGGACCTCAATGTTGTTTGGACCCCAACATTCTTCAAAATATCATGCTTTGTTTTCCATAGAAGAAAGAAAGTCATACCGGTTTGGAAAGACATGGAGGTGAGAAAATCATGGCAGAATTTTCATATTTATTTGCTTCATCATTTTATTTAGGATTGGTTTGTATTTAACAACAAATGCATTAAAACAGATTATATATTTATCAGAAGCTGTAATGGAAAAACACTGATATGGTGAGATAGGAATAGATATGTGCTTCAGTCCCTAGACTTACGATTCTGCCTGTGCTAACATAAGTGAGCAGTCTCACAAGGGTGATGACGGAGGCCACGGTGACCCAAAGAGGGCCACGTGCAGCCACCACACACCTGTCACCCCTAGGATCAACCCATGTTTTCATAATGGTTCCCAGTCCCGTTAGATTTTCTAGGGAGTAACAGCCACTAAGCATAGTTAAATGTTAAATGCTTATTTATTGTGGTTTTCCAGCTTAGTCAGAAAGTGTGAACGTGCTCCCAGTGCAAAATTGGAGTGCTGACAGCATCCTGTCTTGATAGCACTTAACACCATGGTATTGTTTGCTGATGTCTTTCAATGGTCTAAAAGACAGCAAGACCTCGTAATGTTTATGCTTCTTGTTAGTTGTGGCTTAACATGCACAACACTTCACAGAGCATTTTTGACATGCCTGACATTAACATTCAGCGACACATTGACATGGTAAGATGTTGTTATGGAATCAGAGAGCCTCTCCGCAACAAAGTCTGATCGCAAGTGGTCACAAGAGACGCATTTAAGATGCTTGTTAATACCAGGTGTAAATGGCAATCTGTCTCGGCTGACCATTTGTAATTGGATCACCCGAAACAGATGTTAATCTGCTTTCCCCACCACAATTATGAATGAAAATGTTCTTCTTGAACACTGAGATGTATTATTATAATATTATATATTATTATATAATATAGTAATAATATACTGTTATATAATATGAAAAGGTATATATATATATATACAGTCGTGGTCAGAATTATTGGCACCCTTGGTAAATATGATCAAAGAAGGCTGTGAAAATAAATCTGCATTGTTAATCATTTTGATCTTTTATTTAAAAAATTCATATAAATCTAACCTTTCATTGGAGAATAAGAATTTAAAATAGGGGGAAATATCATTATGACATAACTGTTTGTATCTAATACACATTGGACACAATTAACGGCACCCTTTTTATTCAATGCTTTTTTAAACCTCCATTTGGCATAATAACAGCTCTGAGTTTTCTCCTATAATGCCTGATGAGGTTAGAGAGCACCTGACAAGAGATCAGAGACCATTCCTTCATCCAGAATCTCTCCAG
>NW_015664312.1:153254-153610 GCF_001515625.1 Sinocyclocheilus rhinocerous | reverse complement strand
AAAAATCTATAAAAATAATAAACATAAATCTAACCTTTCATTGGAGAATAAGAATTTAAAATGGGGGGAAATATCATTATGACATAAATGTTTTTCTCTAATACACATTGGACACAATTAACGGCACCCTTTTATTCAGTGCTTTTTGAAACCTCCATTTGGCATAATAACAGCTGAGTTTTCTCCTATAACGCCTGATGAGGTTAGAGAGCACCTGACAAGAGGTCAGAGACAATTCCTTCATCCAGAATCTTTCCAGACCCTTCAGATTCCCAGCTCCATGCTGGTGCTTCTTCTCTTCAGTTCACCACACTCATTTTCTATAGGGTTCAGGTCAGGGAACTGGAATGGCCATA
>NW_015664312.1:151941-152102 GCF_001515625.1 Sinocyclocheilus rhinocerous | reverse complement strand
AGTATCTGGTGTATCTGGTCATGCCCTATGGACTTGCTAACGCCCCCTCCGTATTCCAGGATTTTATGCACCGGGAGTTTCGGGAGTTTCTCCATCGATTCGTTATTGTCTACATAGATGACATCCTCATCTACTCCCGGAGCCAGGCCGAACATCGCCAG